>NC_133661.1:232359231-232458871 GCF_037893015.1 Macrotis lagotis
AAAAGAGCCTATCAGATTGACCAAGATGAGTAAAAGAGAAAATCGTCATTGTTCAAGAGGTTGTGGGAGAATTGGGACATTGATCCATTGCTGGTGGAGTTATGAACAGATCCAACCATTCTAGAGAGCAATATGGAACTATGCCCAAAGAACAATAAAACTGTTCATGCTCTTTGACCCATCAATTCCCATTCTAGGACTATATAAAAAAGAAATCATATAAAAGGGAAAAGTCCTACATGTTCCAATATATTCACAGCAGCTCTTTTTGTAGTGTCAAGGAATTGGAAATTGAGGGGATGTCCATAAATTGTGGAATGGATAAACAAGTTATGGTAGATGAATACTATGGAATATTATTGTTCTATTAAAAACCATAAATGGTCAGACTCCAGAGAAGCATGGAATGACTTAAGGGATCTGATTCTGAGCAAAGATAGTAGAAGCAAGAAACCAATGTACACATCAGCAACAACAGTGTGAGATGAACAGCCTTGATGGAAGCAGCTCTTCTCAGTAGTCCAGAGAGCTAGAACAATTGTATTATACTGGTTATGAATGATATTTTCCCTATCCAGAGGAAGAAAAACAAAACAAAACAAAACAATGCATATACACAACCTTTAGAATATGATAAATGCTTTATAAAAATTATCACTTATTTATCTCTTTCCATTAATCCTAATTCCTCATACCTAAAATTACTAATTTGTAAATATGTTTATCAAAATTTGTATATACAATGCTAACCTGATTATTCACCTCTAAGGGGGGGGTGGAAGGAAATTTTCTAATTTAAAAATATACATGTGCATATGGATGAAAACAAATAAATTTTTAAAAAGTATTGCAAAGATAATTGAACAATCAGTTTTAACAAGTTCTAAAATGTTAGAAAATATAGGAATCCAAATTGAATTCCAAGTCCGATACCACTAACACTAAATATATATTCCCTTTATATGTAAACTCTTATTTTTTATTCTACATGCTTTATATTTTAAATCTATGAAGGCTATCTAGATGCAACAGGATTAAAATAAAAATAAGTTACTGTTGAGAAAAATCTGCCCAGGAATGCAAAAGGAAGGGGGAGAAATAGGGCATGAACTTTGAAATATTTTATCATATCATATGTATGTTTTTACTAATTATTTTCATGGTTTTCCTATTTTGACAGATAGTATTTTTTTGTGCTTCAGTCATTTCATTTGCTCTTGACTCTTTGTGATTGTGGTTTTCTTGCTATAGATACTGGAGTGGTTTGCCATTTTCTTTCTCATCTCATTTTACTGATGAGGAAACTGAGGCAAGAAAGGCTAAATGACTTGCTCACAGTCACAAAGTTAGTGAGTGTCTAAGGGCATGAATCTTTCTGACTTCAGATGTGCACTCTACTCATTATACCACCTAGCATGCCCAAAAGTATTTATATGTCATCTCTTTAAACTATTTAAGTTTACAGATGAAAATATTTTAATTTATAGATGTTAAGTGACTTGCTCACAATCAGGTGGAGGGTAAGAACCAGAACTCAAATTGATACCCACAAAGCCTGACTACAAACTTTTCCAGTATACCTCACTGTCTTATGGAGACTTACTGGTGTAATGACAGGTACATAGTAATGATCTAAAAAACACAAGATCCACTTATGGATTCATTAATTATAAAGTAGAAATAAATAGAATCACTTATTAAACTGATTGACTTTAACTAAACACTAAATGCTAGCTAATTAAGTTAAACTGACAGACAAAGTTGTAATTTCTCTAACCTCAAGTTCACAAAGAGTTAAAACAGATGGGAAAGTCAGCTAAAAGAGTAATAGCACTAATAAGATATCAACTTTTATTTTGGGAGCATAAGATTGACCCAACAGCGTTAGGGTAGAAAACAAGTCTTTTGGAAAAAAAAATTCTGCCCAACATCTCAGGAAGACTGAGAGTGGATAAAGATCTCTTCATAATTTCTTCTCAAATCCACCACTGCTTGGGCAATAGGGAATTAGGGAAAAGGCAAATAAAACAATATACAAAAGAAAAGAGATTATCTCATGTACTCAAAAGTCATTCATATCATAGAGAATGAGCAAAATAGAGAATAAGATATACTGAGATAAATTTTTATCTACTAGATATAACATAGAATATATACATAGATGCATATATATTTAGATAAAAATATATGAATAAAATAAAATGAAAGATAATTTTTGACACTGAGAAGATAAAGTCTGACTATGATCATATAGTTTGATACTTGAATATTTCTTTTTCCTTCTTTTTTTAAGTTTTTACAAGGCAAATGGGGTTAAATGGCTGGCCCATGGCTACACAGTTAGGTAATATACTTGAGTATTTCAATGGAACTGTTCTCATCACTATGTATATTCACTTCATTATCCCAGTTCAAATTGCTTAATTTCTGATCTTTATCTATTATTGTTCATATTAAAAAATAAATTTTACATAGTTTACCTGTCCAATGTTTTGAAGACCTCCCTTTACATCTTTTAATGTTTTAAATTTGCCAATGAACCCTTTGGGCATTTTTTTTCTGTAATCTTTCAATCTCCTCCTATAACTAATCTAATTTCCTTTTTGATTGTAAATTTTCTTGATAGTACCTTTTATGCCATATCTTGAGCATATCATTTTTTATAATATTACATCCTTTTCAGCTCCATTATGCTTCTCCATTTCTTTTAAAATATTGTATAAAGCACTGTTCAGATTTTTTTCTGTGAGGTTTTAATAGAGAGTTTTAAGAGTCTCTCTAAACTCCTCTACCAAACTGCTTAAAAAAGTAGGATCTCTTTAAGTAGGGATAGTTTTGGTTATCTTTAATAGGATGCATGGTGCTCTGAACCCTGCTGAATAAACAGACAGTTTTGCTAGAGAGAGGCAAAGAAATATCTAATCAGAAACAGCAAGCACAAGTACTTTGTGGGCGTTTTTTTCTTTATGAAAATTTCTACTTAAGTATCAAAGTACTAATTCATTAAAAATGAGTCACATAAGTTGGGAATATACTTGATAAGCCACCTCAGAGATAAAAAAGATACAAACATTATGAATGAAATACTATTAGTTCTTATAGGTTTAGGTAGGTCTTTCCTTTACCCCAGGCAATCTTCTTATCTCCAACTAAGCATTTGAGTATCTACACACACACACACACACACACACACACACACACACACACACACAGACATACAAACAATATGATTTCTCTACTCCCCCACCTTCAAAAATGATAACTAGTGAAAGGATGAAAAGAGATTGAAAAGAGTGGACATTAAGCCAGCTTGTTTGTTTAACCCTGCCCACTGCATCTGGTTCTGCTTCATCCTTAGAATTTTCTCCTTAGCAACTGATAGGATTAAACACAATATTTGTATTTTTCTTCTGTATCCCAAACTTAATGTAAGTTCAAAGGGCCAATGAAGTTTAACAAACACACACACACACACACACACACACACACACACACACACAAACCCTCACACAGACACACACATATGCTTCTCAAAGAACACTTCTGTTTTTAATCTTTACACCAGAAAACTTTAAGCTCAGTAACATGCCTTCTTGGGGGTGAATTTTCTTGAGACGTTATTTTGGTTGAAATGGTTGAAATGAAATAGGTGCAAAGAGTGAATTATTCTTCCACTTCCTATTTCAGACAGCTAGAAGGTAACAATGTCATTGCCAATTATGATTTGGCAAAGATGGTTAAGTGGTCAGATAGCTAACAGTCACCTGTATTTTATGTATTTCAGAACTTTGTTTATCACATGATTCTTAACTATTTATCAACATTAAAAACCTGAGTTATGATATCAACTGAGTGTCAACAAAAGCACTCTTCAAAAATACATCTACTCTTCTTACTATGTTGAAGCCTATACTCAATTGACCATCCTTCTATTTATGAAAGATGATTAAAATTAAAAAAATCCTTTTGAAGTTCTGCCTAATCCTAAACTCTTTGCTTTCTCTCCAAAACTGAAATGAGTATGACCACCATGTCAAAGAGATGTATAGCAAAACTCTATATTACTCATTTGTTATATATGTATGAAATTAAGTTATATGGCTTCACAAAATAAAAAAAAAAACATACAAATCAAGATTCTTTTTTGTTGGTTTTTTTGGTAAGGCAAACAGGGTTAAGTGGCTTGCCCAAGGCCACACAGCTAGGTAATTATTAAATGTCTGAGACCAGATTTGAACCCAGTTACTCCTGACTTCAAGGCTGGTGCTTTATCCACTACACCACCTAGCCGCCCCTATATAGCAATATTCTTTACCTCATCAAGATTTTCTCCAATCATATCTAAATGCCATTCAGATACAAGAAGTAGAAGAATCTATACATTAGCTAAAGAAAGTTTAACAATTAAGACTTAGAGTTTTTATTAGGAAGTTAAATACAACCAAGAGATAAAGGTGATATAGAAAAATCTCTTGGTCTTCTCCCAGCACTCTATGGTAAGCATAAAGTAATTGAAGAGAATATGTACAAAAAAGATATATTTTAAAATCAAAATACAATGGAAAAGAAAGTCAATCAACTGGAAAAAGGGATTAAAAAACTCACTGAAAAAATAATTCTTTTTTTTTAGGTTTTTATTTTGCAAGGTAATGGGGTTAAGTGACTTGCAAAAGGCTAAGCAGCGAGGTAATTATTAAATGTCTGAGGCTGGATTTGTACTCAAGTACTCTTGACTCCAGGGCTGGTGCTCTATCCAATAAGCCACCTAGCTGCCCCTGGACACTATTCTTCTATTAGTAAACAGGAGGGATGGGAATTCAGGGAAGCCTGGAAGAATTTGCATGAACTGATGCTGAGCGAGATGAGCATAATCAGCAAAACATTATACACCCTAACGGCAACATGGGGGTGATGGTCAACCTTGATGGACTTGCTCATCCCTTCAACAACTAGGGACAATTTTAGGCTGTCTGCAATGGAGAATACCATCTGTAACCAGAGAAAAAATTATGGACCTTGAACAAAAACCAAAGACTATTACCATCAAATTAGAAAAAAAACACATCGTATTATTAAGTAATTTTACTATCTCATACTTTATTTTTTTTCCTTAAGGATATGATTTCTCTGTCGTCACATTCAACTGAGATCAATGTATAATGTGGAACCAATGTAAAGACTAACAGAATGCCTTCCGTGGCTGGGGGGAATCAAGAATGGGGGCAAAAATTGTAAAACTCAAAATAAATAAAATCTTTCTTAAATAAAATGTTAGAACAGAATGGGCAGCTAGGTGGAGTAGAGGATAAAGCACTGGCCCTGTAGTCAGGAGTACCTGCATTCAAATCTGGTCTCAGACATTTAATAATTACCTAGCTGTGTGGCCTTGGGCCAGCCACTTAACCCCATTTGCCTTGCAAAAACAAAAAACCAAAACAAACCTAAAAGAAATGTTAGAACAGGATGGAATGATTATTGTTCCCATTTTTATGTGTGTTGTATTAGATTTTTCCCAAAGATTTCAATAAGTTTAGACAGAAGATAACCTTCTATTACTTTTATTCAGTTACCAAATGCAATCATTTTATCTACTTGCACAATTATCCACCATATATTAAATATATTATCAGAGTAGGCTAGAGCTTTGTTCTAGCATTGTTTTATATACATATTTCATTAAACTTAGAGATGAGAAAATAAGATAAAAACCATAATATTGCTTACATATTTTTGGCACTTTAAAATTTTCAGTGCAGTAGATTTTTGTGTAATATGATGTATGGTCCAATTATAGAGAATTTATTGCAAATATATTAGTTTAAGACATATACCAATGCTGTGATTTTTTGCAATGAATCCATGACAAAAACAAAATTATGTGACATCATCATGCTTCCCATGGACCTTTTCAACCTTAGAGAAACATATTCTTGATAAGGAGATATCAGCTCATTATAGCAAGTATTGTTCCATAGTTTTATTTCATGTCAACTAATATTTTGAGCGAATGTCATATGGTTCCACTTAATTGTATAGACTATGGTGTATATGTATCATATGTTAGTAATAAAGTGGGTGGTAAAGAGGAGCAATTTAGATATGTTTAAGAAGTGGAGGTGTTTGAAAATATAACCAGAAAAGTTCTTTTCTTAAGGAGATTATTCCTTTTCTAATATGTTTTCTACATTGGAAAGTATACATCCAGATCTTCTCCTGAGTCAACTTGATGCCATTTGTCTAATCATTAAAGTTTGAAAGAGCAAATTACTTCTAAATTAGTAAGTCAAATCAAGGCAAAATTGATAGGGTACATGGGGAGAAAGACTAATTTCTGATTTTATTTGATTGGAAAATAGTTCATATCACTCAACTCATATATTTGTATCTAATTCATTTAGGATCCACTGTATTTATGAAAGACTGACAAGTGAGTTAATAGAAAAGATGATTCTCCAAGATAAGTATTAATACCATTATTATAGGAAACCATATTGTCAGAAAAGTAGGCCATTTCCATTTTTTCTCTTCTCATTACTTTTACTAATATTAAATTTAACAATCCTTGTTTTTTATCACATGAAAATCTTTTTCCGTATATTTATGCAAATATTGATAAACAATTTTGTGAAAATGTGGACAAAGATTACTTCTCTATAGAGCAAGGTTTTAAATTTTCATTCAAGAAATAAAGAACTATGTTTCTAGGATTTTCTAACTTGAAAACACTTCAGTCCAGTGTCAATGTAGATAGTTTCTATTCTTAAGACCTTTAAAAATATTCTAGAGAATACAAACCATCACTATATGACATTTCTAGACCTATTCTGTGCCTTAGGTAAAAGAGATACTTTTTTCTTTTGGAAACTGGGAAAATATCTCTTGTGAAATTATTGCAGTCCATGATAACTGATGCAAGAATTTTACATCAGTTTATTTATCTATCTATCTATCTATTTATTTATTTATTTATTTTTTGTTTGTTTGTTTATTTTAGCTTTTGCAAGGCAGTGGGGTTAAGTGGCTTGCCCAGGGCTACAATGGCTAGGTAGTTATTAAGTGTCTGAGGCCAGATTTGAACTCAGGTACTCCTGACTCCAAGGCCAGTGCTCTATTTACTACACCATCTAGCCACCCCTATCAGTTTATTTTTTAAAGTCTAATGATTTGCAGTAACTTATAAGGCCTCTTGATTTGACTTTTATGTAAAAGTGAGCATTGTTTATGGAAGTTAATTTGTGCACTGATAACAAGCAATACAGTCAGAGTTTAGTTACCTACATTGGAAAAAAACTATATACAGTAATCACTTGGTAAAGCTTTCTTGAAATGATGGTGCCCTCTTATCATCATAAAAATGTACTCTTTGTAGCAATTAAAGAAGACTATGCATCCGTGTGATACTACTTGTCTCTAATACTTCCATTAGAGAATATCTTAGAGCACTCCAATTGTTTAAGATGTTTGAAATTTCCTATGAAATTTCAAGGAATATGATTAGGTAGGTGAAAGAGAGACCTCCCTAGTAAACTTAGCATTTCCATTATACACAGTTAAGTGGGAGAAGATGAGACTCAGGTTTGTGAACCTAGGAAATTTCAAAACTCAGAGTGGTATTTGGTCATTATTATGCAAATAGCAGCATTTAGAGAATAAAATTTGGAGATGGACAAGATCTTTGATAAAGGTTTCTAAACTCTGGAGATAAAAACAGTTGTTCAAAAAAAGATGTTGCCTAAAACATTACATAAAGGGGAAGATTCTTTTTGTTCTAAAGAAAATGGTGCATTGGGATTGAGTTTCTTCTGGCTGGGAGATTAGAAGCCTTAAAAGTCAGAATCTTAGTCAACAAATTGGAGAATTCAAGTAGAAGCTTATTTTTCACCATTTTCACCATTGTTTTCTTTGTTCCAAGCAATCATTTTTCTGCTTTGTTTCCTTAAAGAACATGGGAGAGACTAATGAAATTCAAATTCAAAAATATTCACCAAAAAATGTCACCACTCATTTTTTTCAGCATAAGAGATTTTCAGTTATTATATTTGAGTCAGGAGATGGAGACTGTGAGGGCTAAGGCTATTTGAAATATGGCTTCTGCCAGATGTTGGCTTTCTGTATAATAGAGAAGGACTCCATGAGACACTTCTCTGTTGGAAATATTTCCACTGATGGAAATCACAATGAACAAATTCCCTCTACTAATGCAGATCAGTAATTGGCCTCTAATTTTCAATTTCAAAGTTGTATGGAACAGCAGTATCAAATTCAAATAGAAAGTTATCCCTGAGGGTTTTGTATTGACTTAGAAAAGAATGAGTTGAATTATCTATGTTGTATTACATTTTTATTTCACTAAATAATTCTCCATTCTATTTTTAGCTGGATCCCCAATTGGGAATTTTGCAACTTGCTTGCAGTGATGAAACTGTATGTCTCTTAGCTCTTTTCTACCACACTGAAAGTTTATGATTTGTTCATGATCTCTAAGCTTCTATGAGCCAGATGACGTCCTTAAAAGCAGGACTTCACAATTCTGCTTCAGATCTATGTCCACTGTACCATAATGCTTTTCAAAGTTTAATAAAGACTCAAGAAATTTATCCTTTATAAAAGATAATTTATTGATTTATTTTTTGTATTTAATTTACATTTTTATTTATTTACACATTATTAAAATAGTCTTGTTGTAAGAGCAAACATAACCCCCCTACTTCCCAGAAAAATAAAAAATCTCACAAGAAATGAAGTGAAAGAAAGAGGGAAAAAATGTGCTTCAGTCTGTGTACGCATACCATCAGCTCTGTCTCTGGGGTTCATCATATTCTTTATCATAAGTCCATTAGAGAAGTTACTTAGATAATTTTCCACAATAGTTATTGCTGATTGTAATTCTCTCCATTCATTCCTCCCAGGTACCATTTATCATATTTTCTCTCTCCTTTCATTCTGTCCCTCTTCAAAAATGAGGGCAGCTGAGTGACCCAGTGGACAGAATACCAGCTCTGGGACCAAGATATCTGAAGCTTACATCCCATACCAGAGACACAGCACCTACCCAGCCATGTGGTCCCAGACCTGCCACACAATCCTACCAACTTGCAAAAAGTAAAAGAGAAAATTTGTTATATCTGACTACCCTCTCCTATGGTCTACCCTTTCCTCTATCAGATACATCCCCCTTCCTCTCCCCCATCTCTTTTCTCCCATCCCCTTTCTCTCCTTTTTTCCCTTTACAATTCTATACCCTATTAAGTATGTATGTTGTTTCAACTCTGAGCCCTTTTCAATGAGAATGAAGGCTCCCTCATTCTCCCTCACAATCCCCTCTTCCATTCCATTGCAAAAGCTATTTCTTGATTCTTTTACATGAAATATCTTAGCCTATTCTACCTGTCCTTTCCCTCTTTCTCAGTACATTTTCTTTCACCCATTGACTCCATTTTTACAATAGTTTATACCTTCAAATTCAGCTTTTTCATGTGCCTTGTCTATAAAAGTTCCTTCTAACTGCTCTAATAAATGAGACGGTTCATGTAAGTATTATCATATGGGGTAAGTATTATTGGGACAACCCCACAAAGACCTCAGTTCCTTCAAGATCTTATGAGCGGGGGCAGCTAGGTGGCACAGCTGATAGAGCACTGGCCCTGTAGTCAGGAGTATCTGAGTTCAAATCCGGCCTCAGACACTTAATAATTACCTAGCTGTGCAGCCCTGGGCAAACCACTTAACCCCATTTGCCTTGCAAAAAAAAACAACCCTAAAAAAAAAAAAAACAATTAAAAGATCTTATGAGAGGCTTTGACTGCTCTCCTGGCCTGTGCTCTGGTCTGTGGATGATCACAAGCACAGTCCTCTGCCCTGGAGCTGTGAGGAGGGTTCCTGCTCTATAAATTGAGGCCCCAAACTATGACCTGGGTCTGAATACGGACAAAGCACTAGTGTCCAGTCCCAGGGACAGAGGAAAGACCTTGACAATCTTCCCCCAATCCCCTTATCTTCCATGGGCTAAGTGCTCTAGGAGCTGCTGCCAGCCAACCCCTTGCTGGACAACTCTGTGGACCTGCTTCCATTTCCTGGGATTTGTGTAGTACTGATGGTCATGGCTGCACTGAGGAGATCTACACTGGCCTGGGCTTTGCACTCAGGGTGGCAAATATTTCCCTGTTGATCTTTCCAGTTGTGATTGGCATTTTCTGTGTTGGCAGGTCAGGAAATTGCTTCTGCTGCCAAGAACAGGCCCGCCCAGGGACCCAGGCACCATGCAGGCTGTTCCTAGAAGGCTGGAGCTACTTTTGAAACATAACCTTTTTGATGTATTTGGGTTCTTCATTCTCCAGAGAAGAGCAGAACATCAGGGAGGTAATGCCATGTCAAGCACATAAATTGGATTTAAGTGACGGGGTGCTATGCTAGGTCACTAACCTTATTTTTGACTCTAGAGACAACTGGGTGAATCCTGATATGGATTATGATGACCGGAGATGACCCTGAATGTGAGGTAATTAGAGTTAAGAAAAATTGCCTAAAGTCACATAGCTAAAAAGTGACAAGAGTTTGAAGCTGTATTTGAAATCCATCCTCCTGACTACAAGAGCAGTGCTTTATCCACTATGCCACCTAACTCCCCAATATATCATATTAGAAAGAGAAAGAATGTTTCTGAATCATCTGGTTGTAACAGCTTTAAAGCCCATCTCTATCACCAATTCATGTCTAAGTTATCAATACAGACTGAGCTAGACCAAGGGGCCAAGTTTAGTTTTCTTGGACTATTCAACTATAAGACACAAAGGGCTATTTAGATTGCTGTTGGCTTGTCAAGAAATTCTTTTTTTCTTCCACATGAACTAGAACTGACATCATTTGTCAAATCTATGTGAGTACCTTTAACATACTGATACTTTACAGGTATTTGTTTTATTAAGACTAGCCTTCTGGGCTTGAAATGAGAAAGTGAAAGGTGGGAGAAAAGTAGCTCAGGGTTCATGAACTCCTGTATTAGGCACCAATATTTCTTTTAGTCAATATATATAGCATTTTTTAATAACGGGATTTAATATTTTATTTTCAATTTGCTTAGAGTACAGCGTTTTTCAGAAAGATAGATACCCCTTTTTTCCGTTTTCATAAATGAGCACAGAGGAGTCAAACTCGTTTACAAATGAGTTTGTGAAATGTTTGACTAATTGATTATTGCCTGATGACCTGAGCAAAACCTACAATGTCTTTATTCTGACCTGTGGCTATACTTTCTCTGTAACTCAACAGTCAGAGCAAGGTTAATCACCTGCACTCTTTATTGACACTGAAACCAAATGACAGATGAATCCTCATGAGTGTTATGATCTAAGAGAAAGATATTATAAATCTTAATGTTTGCTATTGAACCACAAACTCATTTAGCTTTATGTATGAAGAATAGGGACAAGAGACTACAGACATTACACGACTTTCAGGATCTGCTTAGCAAAGATTTTTTTTGTTTGCAAACCTGATCATTATTCTGAATGAAGTCCATCTTCTTCAATTTAATCTCCAATTTATTTAGAACTGCTTCTATGTGATCAAAAATTTTGTCTATAGCAATACATTCTACCTTGGGCATATGTTGGTCATGGGATTCTGAGAGTCTTATAACCTCAAATACCCCAAGGATCTCTCTACCATATGTTGTAGAGGGAATTTTGTCAATGAGAGTTGCAATCACAATGAAATAGCTTGTCTAGACTTTGTCCTCCAACTCTACTCATCTCTCACAGTTTAGTTATATTATTTAAGAAGAGGCAGCATAATGGAAAGAAAACTATTCCCAGGGGCAGCTAGGTGGTGCAGTGCATAGAGAGTGGCCCAAGAGTCAGGAAGACCAGAGTTCAAATCCAACCCCAGTTGCTTAATAATTGCCTGGCCATGTGACCTTGGATACATCACTTAGTCCCATTGTCCTAAATTTAAAAAAAAAAGAAAACTATTCTCTACTTGGAACCAGCAGACTTGATTTATTATTTATAAAAGTCTATGCATTGTCTCCTTTGAAAAGTAAAAGAAATTTGACTGGAATTCTGAAAGTTTCCTCAAATTTTTGCATATTCTATCTCCCTTATCCACTCTCATATATTGGTCATCTCCTATATTAGGAATGCTTTGTTCCATTACCTTTTGTCTCATCATTTCCCCTGCTTACTCATAAGATGAACGCTACCTTCTGGAGGGAATTTTTCCTAATCTTCCAGCTGCTGATGATGTTTTTTCAAATTTCCTATACTGTTTCTGTATTTGTGTTATGTGCACCAGTTTATTTACATATTATTTACTCTATTAGAATTTTTCACTCTTTGTGGGCGAGGTTGTGTTTTAACTTCTTCCATACCCTTAGCACTTAACATAGTGCCCAGTATTTAAGAAGAGCTTAATAAATATCTATTTGTTGAATGAATTAACAACTGCCATTATTTGTTTTAAACAGAAATGTTTTGAATAAATTCCCCTGATACTCGTGACTGTCCTCGTATGACTTCTTAAATAGATATATTTGAAATAATCATCATGGAAAAAAAATACTCATGACCTTTCAATATATTAAACTATTCCAAGTTGACCATGGAGTAGACATACACATTCTTGGTTTCACTTCTTCTAGAACCCCTTGTTTTTTAGTGAGAACTTTTTCAAATACCTTAATTCCCACATTACTTTACCAACTCCCTCACTTAAAAAATACATCTAAAGAGAATGATTAGGTATATTAGATTCCTTCCATTGATTCCTAAATATCATATTGCTCCCTAATAATGAGGAATAAATAGAGCTATAAACCATACATGTTATATTCACAGGGGCAATTTTCTCCTTTGTTCCCCTCCCCAGATTTGTACATAGGCATCACCAGACAGGATACTGCAGTATGAGAGGAAAAGAAGTGGGGGAGGGGTAAAGGGTACCAACCTCTTATTTTTTTCTGTTTTTATTTTTAGTCAAGGAACATCAAAAGTATCTTCCCTCCCCATTCTTAATCTCCATTTTTTAGACAACATGTAGAAAACAGAAGAAAAGAACGAAGAGCGAAAATTTGTACTTTGCCATTAATTTACTAAGGTTTTACACTTTCAGTTGCTTTTTTTCTAAATGTTTCTAATATGTACCTCATATGTCTGTCTATTTCTAGGGGATGTTGAAGATGTTCTATGACAGAAGATTTTATTCATCAAAGTCAAGTTGAAAGAAATTTGGAGTATGTTCTAGTCACTATTTAGTACTAATTCTTTCTGTGATTAGTGGCAAGTTCCTTTGCTGTCCTGGAATTAAGTTCCCACATAGTATAGTTGTTGTCCTTCATGTTCAAGGAAAACCAAAATGACATCATCTTGTCAGTCAAGTTATAGTGTGTCTGACTGTGGCTATTCAGACCAATAGGAGTTCTCAGAAGGCCAGGTCAACCACAAATAGTCCATGTAAACATTCTGGACTGGAGATGATTATAAATCTGTACATCTCATGTTTCTTTACAGAAGTTTCCACCTACGCTATTTAAAAATGTTACCTGTAATAGAAATACCTACCAGTTTCTGAGAAGTTAAACCAAATATGCAATGTGACTTGACATGATAGGAAATGTCACTGGGTTATTGCAAAGTATTTTCAACCATCTTATTTCCTATAATTTAGGAAATGTTGAATATAAATTCAAAATATCTTTGGAAAATGTATTTTTCTTGGTGGATAAGGCTGCTAATCAGTTTACTTTATTGTTAATTTTGAATGAATGTGTAAATGCCCATATCAAATGAGATGAATTCATAAAAAAAATATAAAAATCATGATTTTGTCTGCTTTTTAAAACATGTTCAAATACTTCCTCTTAATCTTAGAAATTACCTGAGATACTTTTTTTGTTCTTTTTTGTTCTTTCAGTTCTTTTTTGTCTTTCAATCCCAGAGGCTCCATGGAAAGTTCCTCATACTGTCCATGGAGCCTCTGGGATTGAAAGACAAAAAATGAAATAGTCCCTATCCTCAAGAAGATTATATAATATAATCAAATAGACACTAGGACAACAATCATAAAACTCATGTACTAATCTTGCCTCCATCATGAAATAACTATGTGACCATTGAAGAATTCAGTAAAACTTCATTAGCTTAAATTTGCTTATAAAATAGGGATGGCTAGGTGGCATAGTGTATAAAGTACTGGTCTTGGAGTCAGGAGTACCTGGGTTCAAATCAGGTCTCAGAAACTTAATAATTACCTAGCTGTTTGGCCTTGGGCAAGCCACTTAACCCCATTTGCCTTGCAAAAACCTAAAAATAAAATATTTTTAAACTGGTAGCAAGATCTTATTTCACAGGACTTATTTAAGAAAACATGGAATTGTATAACTACAATTATGAATGTGCTCTAGAGATATCAAGGTATTATAATAAATGCATCAGATAGTTAAAAACATCAATATATCTGGGTATGTTGATGTAAAAATTGGGTATTTTACTGTATATAACTTAATTTAGACATAATTTGCAATCTCTTGGGAAATTTATTCATCTTGAACATCCATGTGAAAATGTTGGATGAAAATCCCTATTTTATATTCTGAAATGAATGCAAGTTTGCTGAAAGAATTATTTTTGATTTGACAGTAACCTAGAAAAAAATCTAGGATTAGATTACATGAACTTTATGTTGTATCTTAACCAAACTTAGCTAAACTTTTAAACCAAAGTAAAAGTGCAGGAGAAATTGGTTTTTAGGATCACATTTTATCTTTTGGTTAGTCAACAATCATTTAGGAATTTTTTAATAGTTCTGACAAATTTTTATTTTTCATGAAGTTTGATAGCTGTAAAATGTTAAAGTACACTTTAGAAATTGCTCATGGTTTGATTTTACAGGGTATAATAGGAGGAACTGAAAGAGAGGCTTCTTATAGTCTATTTCATTATTTTGAGTAATGTATAGGCATTGATTCATTCAAAAACATTCACGGTGTGACTTTTTAAAAATTATATTTATTTTATTTTGTACAAATGATTTTTATACATTACTAAAATATTCTTGTTTAAGAGCAAACATAATACCCCCTCCCCAAAAATATATATATACCCTCATGAGAAATAAAGTATAGGAAAGAGGAAAAAATTAAAATCAAAATTTAAAATAATAATAATAATAATAATAATATGGAAGCTATGGGCACAGTGGACAGAGCACTGGCCCTGGAGTCAGGAGCACCTGAGTCCAAGTCCAAATCCAGCCCCAGACACCCAACAATCACCCAGCTGTGTGGCTCTGGACAAGTCACCCAACCCCTTCTGCCCCACAACCCCCTAATAATAATAATAATAATAATAATAATAATAATAATAATAATAATAATGATAATAATAATAACAATAATAATAATAATAACAAATGTGCTTCAGTCTGTATTCCAACACCACCAGCTCTGTCTGCGTTTGGATCACATTGTTTAGGATAAGTCCATCAGAAAAGCTACTTCCAAATTTTTGCACTGTTGCCATTGCTGATCACAACTCCCTACATTCATACTTCACCACTACCATAAACTATATTTTCTCTCTCCTTTCACTCTGTCCCTCTTCTTAAATGTGCTCTAGGGTAGCTGAGTGATGCAGCAGACTTATCACTGGCTATGGGGCCAAGAGGTCCTGAGCTCACATACCATCCCTTAGGCCCAGAAACCATCCAACCCTGTGGTCTTAGAGAGGCCAACCAATCCCAGCCCCTTGCAAGAAGTAAAAGAGAAAATACGTTATATCTGACCACTCTTCCCCATGGTCCACCCTCTCCTCCATCATTCACATCCCCACTTCCCTCTGTCCCCCTTCTCTCCTTCTTACTCTAGATGTCTATACCTCATTGAGTATATATGCTGTTTGCTCTCTGAGTCACCTCTGGTGAGAGTAAAGGTTCCCTCATTCTCCCTCTCCTTCCCCACTTCCATATCATTGCAATAAATCATTGTAATAAAAAAAATCTTAATATATTAAATATCTTAGCCTATTCAACCTCTACTTTCTCTTGCTCCCACTACATTTCTCTTTTAGCTATTGACTCAATTTTTACCATATTTCTTCAAATTCAACTTTCTCCTGTGCTTCATCTATAAAATCTCCTTTTCCCTGCTCAATTAAATGAGAAGGTTCTTATGAGTGTTATCAGTATCATTTTTTTCTATGCAAGAATACATGTAGTTCATCATCATTTAGTCCCTCATATTTTCTCCTTCTTCTCCACTCTCTATGTCTCCATGGGACCTGAGTCCCATATTTGAAGATCAATTTCTTCAGCTCTGGCCATTTCAAAAGGAACCTTTTAAATTTCCATGGTTAATTGAAAGTCCATCTTTTTCCCTGGAAGATGATGTTCAGTTTTACTGGGTAGTTGATTCTTGGTTGCATTCAAAGATCTTTTACCTTATATTCCAAGCCTGACTAGTCTTTAATGTAGTTGTTGCTAAGTCCTGTTTGATCCTGACTGCAGCTCCACAATAATTGAATTGTGTCTTTCTAGCTCCTTGTAATATTTTCTCTTTGTTTTAGGAGTTCTGGAAAATGACTATAATATTCCTGGAGGTTTTTTTTTGGATCTCTTTCCATGGGAGATTGGTGAATTCTCTCAATTTCTATTTTGCCCTCTGCTTCAAGGATATCTGGGCAATTTTACTATAGGAATTCTTTAAAAATGATGTCAAGACTCTTTTCCTGATCATGACTTTCAGGTATACCAATAATTTTTAAATTATCTTTCCTGAATCTGTTTCCAGATCAGTTGGTTTTTCAATGAGATGTTTCACATTTTCTTCTAATTTTTTATTCTTTTGGTTTTGAAGTATTGTGTCTTGACTTCTTGTAAAGTCAGCGGCTTCATTCAGTTACATTCTAGTTCTTAAGGATTTGTTTTCTCTGGGATTTGTTTTCCTCAGACAACTTTCTTATCTCTTATCCATGGGGCCAATTCTGACTACATTCAGATTCTTATCACACTCTAGGCCCCCAGATAGAATAACAGGGACCCCCTCCACCTCAGCCATGTGGCAGAGGGGTGTGTTTGTGGTCATTCACAGACCAGGAGGGAACATAGAGTCTCACACACTGAGATCCTTGTGGGGGGGTGTTTCAATAATACTCAAAAGCTCAGGAAGCACCCCGAAACCAGGCACAGGCTGGAGATATATTATATATTTGCAAGGCAAATGGGGTTAAGTGGCATGCCCAAGGCCACACAGCTGGGTAATTATTAAGTGTCTGAGATTGGATTTGAACCCAGGTACTCCTGACTCCAGGGCCGTAGCTTTATCCACTGCACCACCTAGCTACCCCTCCTCCATAACTTTTTGAAGTGTTTTATGCATTTGACCTATACTGGTTTTTAACATGTGATTTTCTTCATCAT
This sequence comes from Macrotis lagotis, assembly GCF_037893015.1. Taxonomy (NCBI): domain Eukaryota; kingdom Metazoa; phylum Chordata; class Mammalia; order Peramelemorphia; family Peramelidae; genus Macrotis; species Macrotis lagotis. The sequence continues at coordinate 232,376,641 of NC_133661.1, forward strand.
TTTTGTGCATCTCATAGACTATGCTGCTGATTTCTTTTTCATGTTTTTTTTTCCTGCATCTCTCTCATTTTTTCCGAATTTTTCTTTTATCTCCCTCACTTGATTTTCAAAATCTTTTTTATGCTCTGTCATAGCCTGAGCCCAATTTCCATTTTCCTTGCAGTCTTTAGATGCAGAAGCTTATACTTCCTCATCTTCAGACTGAGTTTTTTGATCCTTCTTAGGTTCATAGACAATGTATTTCTCAATGATGTTACTATTTTTTTCTTTCTTTACTCATTTCTCCAGCCTGTGCCTGGTTTTGGGGTGCTTCCTGAGCTTTTGAGTATTATTGAGACACCCCCCCACAAGGATCTCAGTGTGTGAGACTCTATGTTCCCTCCTGGTCTGTGAATGACCATAAGCACACCCCTCTGCCACATGGCTGAGGTAGAGGGAGGCCCTGTTATTCTATGGGGGAGCCTAGAGTGTGATAAGAATCTGAATGTAGTCAAAGCCCCAGAGACCTGTTCCAGGTACATAGGACAGACTTTTGGCTGTCTCTCTCCACTCCCTTTAGTTATGCTGAGCACTCAAGGCTCAGTTGCCTGGGCATCCTGCTTACTGGCTCTGCCTGCTTCCATTTCCTGGGTTTGGGCTGTCATGGCCAGACTGCTTGCTGAGGCCTGGGCTTCATGAGCTTGCTCTGGCAGAGGTCTCTCCACTGATCTTTGAAGTTGTGCCTGATGCTCCTTGAGGTGTAGGTAAGGAAACTGCCCCCACTTCTATGATCATGGTTCCCAGGCACCCTGTGATTCCCTCCAGGAGACTGATGTTCCTTCACTCTGGCAGATCCACTCCTCAAACCCCGTGGAGCAGAGCCTTTCCACTATTTTTCTGGCTACCTTGGATTGGAGAATTGCCTCACTGGATCCCTCTGTGGGTTCTCTCTCTTGAAAATTTAGAGGCCTTATTTTATAAATTTTGAAATATTATAGCAAGAGAGCACCTAAGAGAGGCTCTTTTCCTGTTGCTATCTTTGCTCCACCCCTGTGTGTGCCTCCATTTAGGAAATTTTAATGAATAACAAATTGGGATACAAAACAAAGAAAAAGCATGGGTCCTGAAACCAAGATGCTCATAGTTTAGTGAATGAGAAAAATACATAAACAACATGTCTATGTAAGTATGTGTGTGACTGTTTGTGCACCTATGCAATTATGCAGTATTATGCATTTAAAATGGCACTCAGCATTAGAGATATGTGGAGTGTGGGGGAGGACTCTTTTTTGAGATGTTTTGTTTTATTTTTTCAATTGCATGTTATAAAATCTTTACAAAATTCATCTACATGCATAAGCTACACTGTTTTCTTCCACTCTCCCTTCCCACTCCATTACCATAATAACAATCTATTGAACATTGTACAAGTACATTTGTATTCAACATGTTTACATATTAGTCATTATCTTTATGAGTAATTAGGGCTGAAGGAAAAGAAAGAATAGCATGGAATATGAAGGAAAAACATAAGAGAAGTGATAAAACTTTTTTTCTTTGGTTATTTTTCATCTGACTGTGGATACTCTTCTTCATAACATTTCTCCCAAGGTTTTCCTACCTCTCTGAAGTGCTGAGAGGAGCTTCATCCATCAAAGTTGAACAACTCACAATTTTCTGTTAATGTATACAATGTTCTCTTGTTTTTTATTCTTTTGCTTAGCATCAGTTTGTATAACTCTTTCTATTGTTCTTTAGAGGCTAACCATTCATGGTTTCTTGTAGAAAAATAAGTACTCCATAACATTCATATATACCATAACTTGTTCAGTCATTCCCCAATTTATGGGCAGGCATCCATTCAATCTCCAATTCCTTGCCACAAAAAAAAAACTGCTATGACTATTTTGGGACATGTGGGGCTTTTTCCATTTTTTATGATTACTTCTGGATATAGACCTAGTGTTGTTACTGCTGAGTCAAAGGGTATGATCACTATGATCACTTTTATTCCTCTTTGTATATAGTCTCATATTGTTCTCTAGAATGGTTGAATTTCACAACTCTACCAACAAAGAATTAATTAACCAATCCTCCTCCAACCTATCAAGCATTGTGTGAGGCAGTTCCTCATTCTTGTTTTAATTTCCATTTCTCTAATCAGTAATAATTTGGAGCATTTTTTCATATGCTTATATATATTGCTTTAATTTCTTCATTTGAAAACTAATTGTTCATATACTTTGAGCACTTATCAATTGGGGATTGAATTATGACCTTATAAATTTGATCCAATTCCATATATATTTTATAAATGGTAGCTTTATCACAACCCCTAGTTGTAAAAATTATTTCCCAACTATCCATTTTCCTTCTAATGTTGGCAGCATTCATTTTATTAGTGCAAACCCTTTTAAATTTAATATGGTCAAAATCATCCATTTTTGCAATTTATTTCTGGGTTCTTCATAAATTCCCCCCCTCTCCATAAAACTGACAAATAAAGTATTGCTTCATCTGTTAATTGTTCCAGGGTATCTTCCTTTATGTTTAAATCCTGCACCTATTTTGATCTCATTTGTTATAGGGTGTGAATGTGGGTCTGTATCAAGTTTTTGGCCATACTATTTTCTTGTTATATCAAAAATTTTTGTCAAATAGTGAGTTCTTATCCCAGAAGCTAAGGTCTTTGGGTTAGTTGAACAACAGATAACTATAGTCGTTTAATACTGTTTCTTTTGTACCTATCCTAATCCATTGGTTCTTTACTCTATTTCTTAACCAGTAACCAGCAGTTTTGATGACTGTCATTTTAGATAAGAGGTTAGATCCCATACAGATAGGCCACCTTCCTCCTGTGCAGCTTTTTTCCCCATCAGTTCCCTTGATAGACCTGATCTTTTGCTGCTCTAGATGAATTTTGCTACTCATTTTCCAAGCTATGTAATACAGTATTTGATAGTTTGATTGCTATGAACCTAAAGGACTAATTTATTTGTAGATAATTGTAATTTTTATTATATTAGTTCAACCTAACTGTGAAGAATGATGCTTTTTTTCCATTTGTTTAGATGTCTTTATTTGTGTGAAATTATTTTTTGTTATAGTATTCAAATAGTTTCTGGCTTTCTACAGAGTTAGATTCCCAAGTATTTTATGTTGTCTGTAGATATTTTAAATGGTATTTCTTTCTTTCTCTTGTTATTTGGCTTAGTAGTTCATATATAGAAATGTTGATTATATATGAAGGTTTATGCTATATCCTGCAACTTAGCAGAAGTTGCTAATTGTTTAAAGTAGTTCTTTTAGATGATTTTCTAGGGCTCTCTAAGAATACCATCACATTATATGCAAATAATGAAAGTTTTATTTCTACATTGCCAATTCTGATTACTTTAATCTCTTTTCTTCCCTTATTCCTGAGACTAACATTTCTAATATTAAATTTCTAATATAAAATTAACATATTAATGCTAATAAAGGGCATTCTTATTTCACCCCTGATCTTATAGGAAATAGTCCTAGTTTATCCCATTACATATAATATTTATTGATGATTTTAGATAGATACATCTTATTAATTTAAGGAAAAATGTATTTATTCCTATACACTCCAGTATTTTTAAGTTTTTTGCAAGGCAATAGGGCTAAATGACTTGCCAAAGGTCACACAGCTAGGTAATTATTAAGTGTCTGAAGTCAGGTTTGAACTCAAGGTTTTCCAGACTCCAGGGACAGTGCTCTATCCACTGCACCACCCAGCTGCTCCCTCTCTATTGTTTTTAATAGGAATGGCTGCATCATTTTGTAAGAGGGTTTTTCTGAATCTATTGAGATAATCAGAAGATTTCTTTTGGTTTTGTTATTGATATACTCAAATATGTTGACTATGTTCCTAATATTGAAACATCTGTGTATAACTTGTATAAATCCTAGCTGATCATGAAGTATTATCATTGTAACAATTTGGTGTAATCACTTTGCAAAAATTTTGTTGAAGATTTTTGCATCAATGTTCATTAAAGAGCTTGGACTATAATTTTCATTTTCTTTTTTGACTGTTCCTAGTTTAGATATGAGCACCATATTGGCATCATAACAAGAGTTTGGCAAAACTCCTCCTATTTTTTAAGTAGTTTACGGAGAATTCGAATTTATTGGTTCTTAAAGATTTGGTAGAATTCACTTTTAAATTCATCTGAACCTGGAGAATTCTTTTTAGGGAGTTTATTGATAGTTTTTTTTATTTCTTTTGCTTATATGAAGTTATTTAAGTATGTTATTTCCTGGCCTTGCTAATCTATGTCATTTGTATCTTATAGATATTGATCCATTTCACTCAAGTTATGAAATTTATAGGGATATAGTGGGGTAAAATAGCTCTGAATTATGTTTTTAATTTTGTGCTCATTGTTGTTGAGTTCATTCTTTTCATTTTTGATGCAGGTAACTAAGTATTCTTTCTTTTTTTAAAACAGATAAATCAAATATTTAGCTATTGCATTATTTTTTCATATATATTAGATCAATGGTTTTCTCTTTTCAATTTTATTAATACTTTGATTTTCAGAATTTCCAATTTGTTATTTTTGGAGGAATTTTTTTTTTGGTTTTGCAAAGCAATGGGGTTAAGTGACTTTCCAAAGACCACACAGCTAGGTAATTATTAAGTATCTGAGGCAGGATGTGAACTCAGGGCTGGTCTCTATTCACTATTCCACCTAGCTGCCCTGGGAATTTTTAATTGGTTTTTCCATAGCTTTTTTAGTTGCATACCCAATTTACTGATCCCTTCATTCTATATTTTATGCTTATATGCATTTGGATATATAAAATTTCACCTAAAACTGCTTTGGTTGCATCCCATAAATTTTGATATGATGTCACATTGTTATCATTTTCTTTGATGGAGTTATTGATTATTTCTTTTTCTTTTTTGTTTTTTTTCCTAGTCAATGGGGTTAAGTGGCTTGCCCAAGGCCACACAGCTAGGTAATTACTAAATGCCTGAGGCCAGATTTGAACCCAGGTACTTCTGACTCCAGGGCTGGCACTCTATCCATGGCACCACCTAGCTGCCCCTATTGATTATTTCTATGAGTTGTTGTTGATCCACTCATTCCTTAAAACTATGTTATTATTTCTAATGAATTTTTGGTTTATCTTTTCTGTCACTTTAGTACATGCAATTTTATTTCATTAGGTTCTGAAAATAATGTATTTATTATTTCTGCTTCTCTGCATCTGATTGCAAGGTTTTTATGCCCTTGTACTGGATAAATTTTGATATAAGTGCTACATATTGCAGAGAAAAATGGTATATTCTTTTCTATCTCCATTCAGTTTTCTGCAGAGGTCAATCATATCTAAGTCTTCCAAGATTTTACTCATATTCTTAACTTCCATCTTGTTTATTTTCTTATCTAATTCTGTGAAAGGGAGATTGAGATCCCCCACTATTATAGTTTTACTCTTTAAGTACTCTTTAAGATACTCTTTAAGTATCCTCATAATTCATTCAGCTTATCCTCTAATAATTTGGATACTATACCACCAGGTGCATATATATATATATTTAGTAATGATATGATTTCATTGCTTAGTATGCCTTTTAAAAAAGATGTAATTTACTTCCTTATACCTTTTAACGAGTTTTATTTTAGCTTTTGTTGTGTCTGAGGTCAGGGTAGCTATAAATGATTTTTTTATACTTCTGCTGAAGCATAATACATTTTCCTCCAGCCTTTAACTTTTAGCTTGTAAACAACATATTGTAACATTCTGGTTTTTTTTTATCTGTTCTGCTATCCATTTCTCTTTTAGGGTATTTACTATTCCATTCACATTTTTTTTCACTTTTTTTAAAATTCATTTTTATTAAAGATATTATGTGAGTTTTACAATTTCCCCCCCATCTTACTTCCCTCCCCCACCCCTCTATGGAAAGCAATCTGTCATTCTTTACTTTGTTTTCATGTGGTACCTTGATCCAAATTGGGTGTGATGAGAGAGAAGAGACAAGAAATCTAAGACGCAACAAGATAAGACAATAAGATATCTGTGTTTTTCTAAATTGAAGGAAATACTCCTTGAAATTTGTTCAAACTCCATAGCTCCTTATCTGTATACAGATGTCACTCTCCTTTGCAGACAGGCCAAAATTGTTCTGGATTGTTGCACTGATGGGATGAGCAAGTCCTTCAAGGTTGATCATCACTCCCATGTTGCTACTAGGGTATACAGTGTTTTTCTGGTTCTGCTCATCTCACTCAGCATCAGTTCATGCAAATCCCTCCAGGTTTCCCTAAATTCCCATCCCTCCTGGTTTCAAATAGAACAATAGTGTTCCATGAATTACATATACCACAGTTTGCTAAGCCATTCCACAATTGAAGGACATTTACTTGATTTCCAATTCTCTGCCACGCCAAACAAGGCTGCTATAAATATTTTTGTACAAGTAATGTTTTTACCCTTTGTCATCATCACTACAGGATATAGACCCAGTAGTGGTATTGCTGGGTCAAAGGGTATGCACATTTTTGTCTCCCTTTTGGAGTAGTTCCAAATAGCTCTCCAGAAGGGTTGGATGAGTTCACAGCTCAACCAACAGTGTAATAGTGTCCCAGATTTCCCACAACCCTTCCAACAATGATCATTATCCTTCCTGGGTCAAATTGGCCAATCTGAGAGGTGTGAGGTCATACCTCAGAGAAGCTTTAATTTGCATTTCTCTAATAATTAATGATTTAGAGCATTTTTTCATAAGGCTATAGATTGCTTTGATCTCCTCCTCTGTAAATCCCTTAAATTCAAATTGACTCAGTTCTCTGTATATTTTAGAAATGAGTCCTTTGTCAGAATCATTATTTGTGAAGATTTTCCCCCAATTTACTACATTTCTTTTGATCTTGGTTACAGTGGTTTTATCTGTGCAAAAGCTTTTTTAATTTAATGTAACTGAAATCATCTAATTGGTTTTGGGTGATGGTCTCCATCTCTTCCTTAGTCATAAACTGCTCCCCTTTCCATAGATCTGACAGGTAAACTAGTCCTTGATCTTCTGATTTGCTTATAGTATTGGTTTTTATGTCTAAGTCCTGTAACCATTTGGATCTTCTCTTGGTAAAGGGTGTTAGGGGTTGGTCTAATCTAAGTTTCTTCCATACTAATTTCCAGTTATCCCAGCAGTTTTTATCAAACAGGGAGTTTTATCCCAATGGCTGGACTCTTTGTGTTTATCAAGCAAAAGATTACTATAATCATCTGCTGCTTTTACACCTAGTCTATTCCACTGGTCCACCACTCTGTTTCTTAGCCCATACCAAACAGTTTTGATGACTGATGCTTTATAATATAATTTTCAATCAGGTAGGGCTAAGCTACCTTCTTTTGCACTTTTTTCATTAAGCTCCTCTCAATTCTTGGCATTTTTTTTCTCTATATGAATTTACTTAAAATTTTTTCTAACTCATTAAAGTAATTTTTTGGAATTTTGATTGGTAGGGTACTGAACAGGTAGTTTAGCTTTTGCAGAATTGTCATTTTTATTATTTTAGCTCTACCTATCCATGAGTAGTTGATATTTGCCCAGTTATTTAAATTTGATTTAATTTTTGTGAGAAGTGTTTTATAAATATTTTCAAAAAGATTCTGAGTCTGTCTTGTCAAATAGACTCCCAAGTATTTTGTATTGTCTGAGGTTACTTTGAATCAGATTTCTCTTTCTAGCTCTTCCTGCTGTATCTTGATAGACATATATAGAAAAGTTGAGGATTTATGAGGGTTTATATTATAACCTGCAACTTTGCTAAAATTGTTAATTGTTTCCAGTAGTTTTTTGGATGATTTCTTAGGATTTTCTAGGTAGACCATCATGTCATCTGCAAAGAGTGAGAGTTCTGTCTCTTCCTTCCGAATTCTAATTGTTCAATTTCTTTTGCTTCTCTAATTGCTGAGGCTAACATTTCTAATACAATATTGAATAGTAGTGGTGATAATGGGCACCCTTGTTTCACCCCTGATCTTATTGGGAATGCCTATAGCCTCTCCCCATTGAATATAATGCTTGTTGATGGTTTCAGATAGACAATGTTAATTATTTTATGGAACAGTCCATTTATTTCTACACTTTCTAGGATTTTTAATAGGAATGGATTCTGTATTTTGTCAAAAGCTTTTTCAGCACCTATTGATATGATCATATGATTTCTGATAGGTTTGTTGTTGATATAATTGAGTATATTAAAAGCTTTCTGAATATTGAACCAACCCTGCATTCCTGGAATAAATCTTTCTTGATCATAATGTATTATCCTAGTGATAACTTGTTGTAATCATTTTGCTAAGATTTGATTTTAGATTTTTGCAACTATATTCAACAGGGAAATAGGTCAATAATTTATTTTCTCTGTTTTAACTCTTCCTGTTTTAGGTAACAGCTCCATATTGGTATCATAGAAAGAGGCAGAGTTTCATCTTTCACTATTTTTCGAAAGAGTTCATATAGAATTGGAACCAATTGTTCTTGAAATGTTTGGTAGAATTCAGTTGTGAATCCATCAGGCTCTGGAGACTTTTTTTTAGGGAGTTCAATGATTGTTTGTTGAATTTCTTTTTTCTGAGATAGGTTTGTTTAGGCATTTAATCTCTTTTTCATTTCACCTGGGCAACTTATATTTTTGTAAATATTCATCCATTTCACTTAGATTATTAAATTTATTGGCATAGAGTTGGGCAAAATAATTTTGAATTATTACTTTAATTTCCCCCACATTCGTGGTGAGTTCACCTTTTTCATTTATGATACTAGCAATGTGGTTTTCTTCTTCCTTTTTAAAATCAAATTGACCAGAGTTTTATCAATTTTATTGTTTTTTTCATAATACCAACTTTTGGTTTTATTTATTAATTCAATAGATTTTTGCTTTCAATTTTATTGATTTCTCCTTTAATTTTCAGAATTTCTAATTTGGTATTTAATAGGGAATTTTTGATTTGTTCTTTCTCTTATTTTTTTGTTGCATATTTAGTTCATTGATTTCCTTTTTCGCCAATTTATTCATGTAAGCATTTAGAGCTCTAATATATCCCCTGAGAGGCACTTTGAATGAATCCAATTAGTTTTTAGTATGTTGTTTCATTATTATCCTTATCTAGGATAAAATGGTTAATTCTTTCTATAATTAGTTTTTGGTCCACTCACTTTTTAAAATGAGGTTATTCACTTTCCAATTTGCTCTGGGTCTATTTCTCCTTGGCCCAATATTGCATAAGACTTTTATTGCATTGTGATCTGAGAAAAATGTATTCACTATTTCTGCCTTTCTGCAGTTGATCATTAGGTTTTTATGTCCTAGTCCATGTTCAATTTTTGTTTAAGTTCCATGTACTGCAGAGAAAAAGGTATATTCCTTTCTATCCCAATTCACTTTCCTCCATAAGTCTACCATTTTTCTAACAATATCTTTACCTCCTTAACTTCTTTCTTGTTTATTTTATGATTTGACTTATCTAGCTCTGATAGCGGGAGGTTGAGGTCTCCCACTAGCAGAGTTTTTCTGTCTATGTCTTCCTGTAGTTCTTTCAGCTTCTCCTCTAATAATTTGGGTGCTGTCCCACTGGGTGCATATATATTCAGTATTGAAATGACTTTATTGTCTGTGGTACCTTTCAGGTGGATAAAGTTTCCTTCCTTATCTTGTTTAATGCTATCTACTGCTGCTTTGTCTGAATAAGGAATGCTACTCCTGCTTTTTTTTTTTACTTCAGCTGAAGCAAAATATATTTTGCTACAACCTTTTAGCTTTACTCTATATGTATTTCTCTGCTTCAAATTAGTTTCTTATAAGCAGCATATTGTAGGATTCTGGTTTTTAATCCACTCTGTGATTTGCTTATGTTTTAAGGGAGAATTCATCCCATTCACATTCAAGGTTATGCTTACTAATTCTTTATTAACCTCCATGCTTTCTTCATTCTGTTTGTATTTTCCCCCTTTCCCCCCCCTTCATCCATATTCCTGAGTATTTTGTTTCTGAATACCACCCCCTTCAGTGTGTTTGCCCTCCTATATCACACTCTCCCCTTTCCCTTTTCCTCTTTTCCCTTCCCTTCCTTTTGTTATTTTCCCTTCCCCCCGACTCCCCTTCCCATTCTCCTTCCCCCCTCTCCTTTTCCTCTTTTAATACTTGAAAGGTTAGATGTATTATAAGTTAACAGAGCATGTGTAGGTTGACTTTACACCAGTTCTGATTAGAAGAAGATTCAGGTGCTTCTCATCTGCTCCCATCTTCCCCTCTATTACCATAGGATTTTCTGTACCTCTTAGTGTAATTAGATTTACCCCATTCAATCTCCTCCCTCCTCTCTCCTCCGGTCTCTCTCCTGCCCCCCCCTTTTAAGGAGGTAGTGTTTTATTGGATCATTCTATGTCGCAGAAAATTCTGGATGTCTGTCCCTTCTAGTTCAGTATATTCTATCGAACAGAGTCAAAATTCCTAAGAATTATTAGAGTCTTTCTCCCAAGTAGGATTAAAGCCAGTTACATTTCTTTAGATATCAGTCTCATGGATAGGTCATGAATGTCCATCATTTCTGGTTAGGTATATTCTTTCTGTTAGAGTTACAGTTCTCAAGATTTATCAGTATCTTTTTCCCCATGCTGGGATATAGCCAGCTTCAACTTACTGGATCACATTTTTTTTTTCCTTTTACCGCCCCCCCCTTTTTTTTTTACCTTTTCATGTGCCTCTTGAACCTCCTCTTTGATGTCCAAATTTTCAGTTTAACTCTGGTCTTTTCATAAGGAATTTTTGGAAATCTTCCATTTCGTTAAATGTCCATCCTTTTCCCCTGGAAGAGAAGGCTCAGCTTCGCAGGATAGTAGATTCTTGGCTGCATTCCAAGCTCCCTTGCTCTTTAAAATATCTCATTCCATACTGTTCGATCCTTAAATGTTGATGCAGCCAGGTCTTGCGTGATTCTTACTGTGGCTTCTTGATATTTGCATTGTTTCTTTCTGGCTGCTTGCAGGATTTTCTCTTTTATTTGATTGTTCTGGAATTTGGGCAGGGATCGATGTACTCTTTCAATAACTACTTCACCCTCTGATTCCATGATATCAGGGCAGTTTTCCATCACTAGATCCTGTAATATTATGTCCAGGCTTTTTATTCTCTTCAATATTTTCAGAATGTCCTATAATTTTCAGGTTGCCCCTCCTCGATCTATTCTGGAGGTCAGTGGTTTGTTGATGAGGTATCTTACATTTTCTTCTATTTTTTCTATTTTTTGATTTTGGTTAACTGGCTCTTCCTGTCTCATGGAGTCATTAGTTTCTATAGACTCCATTCTTTTTTGGGGGGAGGAATTTTCTTCATTAACCTTTTGCAACTCCTTTTCCAATTGGTAAATTCTAATTTTGAAAGAGCTTTCCATTTGACCAATTGATGTTTTGAGAGAATTATTTTCTTTTTGCATTTGCCCAATTGAGGATCTGAGAGATTTATTCTCCTTTCATATTTATCCAATTGTATTTTCTAAGGTTTTTTTTTCTTGTTGCAAGGTATTTATTGTTTCTCCCAAATTTTCCAGTTGATTTTTAAGCTGCTTCCTTATATCTTCAAGGAAGTCTTTCTGTACTGAAGACTAGATTGTATTCTCCTCAGAGGTTCCAGAGCTTTCTGAGTTAAGGTCTTTCCCTTCCCAGAATTTTTCTATGGATCCACCTTTCTGTTGACCCTTCCTCATTTTGCTATGACCTTGTGTTGGGGTCTGGTTCACAGGGGCTTGGTATCACTGGAGGCTTTACTCACTGAGTGCAATTTCTCTGGCTGGCTGGTTGGAGGTGCTGGTTGCTTTCTCTGGATTGTCTGTGACCTTGATTGAGGCCTTCTCCCTTTGCTTGAAGGGCGGAGTTGGAGCTATTGAATTCTTTTGCTTTCAGTCAATGGTGGGCTTTACCCTGGCCTGAGGCCATTCTTCAGCTGGGTTAGTTCTTCTGCTCACACACCTGGGCCTGAGGCAGAGGTAGTTTGCATTTGTTTGCTCTGGGAAGAGTTCTGAGCTTTAATGGGACTCTTAGTTCCTCAGAGCAGAGGAGCCTAGGGATTGTGTCTATAGCTCTCCTGCACTGGAACTCTCCCCCCAGCCCTGTCCTCAAGCTACCCCGGGGACAGCCCCAACACCAGTGCCTCTGCCCCCTAGTTGACTCAAGCCCCTGCTGTGTAGTCTCACAGCTGAACCAGTAGGGCTGGTTCTCCGGCCCTCAGAATCCTGGCTCCATTTCAGCTGTTAATCTGGTTGATCCAGGGCTGATCCTCCCTCTGAGCCCAGACTCACCCACCAGAATTCAGCCAATGCTGCTGCTGGAGACAAATCCTGAGGTAGATGATGTTTCTCCTGCCTTTTCTTTCTGGGTTTTGTGGGTCGGATTTCTTTTAAGAGGTTTGCTTCATGTGATAGATGGGGAAAGATCAGGAGACTTTAGAACTGTGCCTGTCTTCTCTCCACCATCTTGGCCAGAAGTCTCCTATTCCATTCACATTTATAGAAATTTATTTCCCTCCATGCTTATCCCATTATTTTCTCTTTCCTTTCTTCTTATTCCTCCTCACCAGTGTTTTGATCCTTTTCCCCTTTAACATTTTTTAAATTTTGACTTTGTTTACTTTCACTTTTTTATTCACTCTCCATTTATCAGTACCTTCTTCACTTTTCCTTCCCTTTCCCACCTACCATCACTTCCCTGTAGGGTAGGATAGATTTTTAAACATCATTAGGAATAAATATTATTCCCTCTCTGAGGAAAATCTATTGAGGGTAGGATTTACTGAGTGTTCACACCCTCCTTTCTGTCCCCCTACTATAATAGAATTTTGTGCCTCTTCACCTGGTATTATGGTTAGCCTTCTACTAGTAAAGTCCTTATTTTTATGTTTGATTGTTTTAAACCTCTCTTGTACTTTTATCCCTTGTCAAAATACATTCATTTTAACTGACCTGTTTGATTGAATGATAAGTAACATTTTCTCATAATTTCTAAGTATCCTTCCCTCTTCTATGTCTTTAGAAGCACAGTTTTCAAGAGTCAAGAATCATATTGCATCATAATCACCTTACCCCCTTTTCAAGTGCTTTCCTTGGACACACAATCCTCTTGAGCCAAAGCATCATTTCATGAACCATTTATGTCAACCCCAAGCTTTCTCCACTAATTGTACTCAAAATGTTTGAAGCAAAGTAATATTTCTTCATGATAGTTTTAATGTCCAAAGTTCTCCAACTATAGCCCTACAATCCTCCCCAATCAAAGTATGGGGTACACTCTCTCCCACTGTTCCTTTAGCTCTCCAATCTCACCCATATCCTCTAAGTACAATCCTTTTAACTATATTCTACTGTTTAACTACCCTAAGAGAAATACAATTCTCAAGAGTTCCAAGTGTCAACTTCCCTTGTAGGGTTGTATACAATTTAATGTTATTGACTATTAATTGCAAATTTTGTTTTGTTTTTTCCCCTCTCTATTTACCTTTTTACATATCTCTTGAATGTTGAATTTAAATATTGAATTCTCAGCTCAGTTTTGTTCATTTTATCAGAAAATCTTGAAAGTCCACAATTTCATTGAAAATGCAGCTTTTTTTACCTGACAGAATAGGCTGAATTTTACAAGGTAGCAAATTCTTGGTTGTTATCCAATGTCCTTTAGTTCTAAAATATCATATTCCAAACCTTCTGATCCTTCAGTGTTGAAGCTGATAAGTCCTTTGTAATTCTTATTGTGTTTTCTTTGAATTTAAATTGTTTCTTTTTTACTGCTTGCAGTATTTTCCCCTTTATTTGAGAATTTTGAAATTTGGCTATAGCAATCCTTGGAGTTTTTATCCTGGGGTCTATTTCTGAAGGTGTTTTGTATATTCTTTCAAGGACTATTTTGTCTTCTTGAGATAGTCCATTTGAACAGTTTTCTCTGATAATTTCCTGAAAGCTATTTCTAGGCTCTTTATTTGATCTAGGCTTTCTGGTAGATCAATAATTCACAACTGTCTCTCCTTGAGCAATTTTCCATGTAGTTTGTTTTTCCTAAAACATACTTTATGTTTTCTTCATTTTTTTTCAGTCATTTGATTTTGGTTGATGGAATATTCGTGTCTCAAAGATTCATGAATTTTTATTTATTTAATTCTAATTTTTAGGTTTTTATTTTTTGGATATCTTTTGTGTTTCCTTTTCCACTTAGTTAATTTTAGTTTTTACTGAGTTGCACTCCATTTCCAGTTGGTTGATTTGACTTTTAGATGAGTTGCATTACTTTTCCAATTAGTCGATTTTATTTTTTGAAGAATAATATTCTTCTTCCAGTTGGTTATTTTTACTTTTAAAAGATCTGATTTCTTTGGTTAGTTTTTCATTTCTCTGCATGACTCTCAATTCTTCTTTCCATTTTCCTTCTTCCTCTCTTCTTTGATTTTCAGAATCTGTTTTAAGCTCTTCCCTGGGGTTTTGAATTTGAGTGCAATTCATACACACCTTTGAGAGTTTCCATGTTGGTAATTTGTCACTGCTTTCTTCTTCTTAGATGGCATTTTTATCATCTTTATCTGAATAGTAGATTTTAATGGTTAGCACTCTTTTCCTTTTTTTGCTCAGTTTTGATCTTTTAGCTCTGGTCCTGGAGTATATTCACAATCTTTTTGTGCTGGTGCTGGGTCCTGTACCCTGGTTTACCACAGATGTTACATATGCAGCCCAGTAATTATCTATGCAGAGGTATACAAGTTTTTTTTTTCCTTAATCCAGGTTGTCTTTTGTCCCTGTGTTCTCAAAGTTCAGACTTTGTATGGGGTTGGAACCCTATCTAGTTGCTAAGTTCTGAACTGCTGTCAGACTCCCAGTACCTGGGCTGCATTGTGACTAAAGGTTTTCTTCTTCCTTTCCAATTCTACTGCCTATCTGGGCTTTAATTTTCCTTTTCCCCAGAAGAAGCAGACCTTCACTGAAGATCCTCCATTATTTTTACAGTTGAAAACTTGTTTTGATCTTTTACTCATTTACTTTAGGTAAGAACTGTAGTTTTATTACATGAGGTTTCATTTAATGTGGTGTAGGGAAAACTTACAGGAGCATGCTATCATCATGCTTGATTCTACCTAGGAAAGACTGGGGAGGACTCTGAAAAAGGGGAATTGGAGATGAGTCTTAAAGAAATATGTGAAAGTCAGAAGCAAAGATAAGGAGAGATAGGGTACAGTTTGATACAAATTTTTTGTTAATATTAAAATAGTCGGTTTTGTTTGCAGTGTTCCTATTGAATCCACACTTCATTCACGGTATAAATATGGTCTGGCCATAATGTATAAACTTTGTGATACATTTCCATTGCATTATGAATAATATCCATCTATACTTTTTACATTATATTCATTGGCATTCAGAGCATATTTCTGTGATTCAAGGAATATATTACAATACCCTTTCTTTCCTGTTTTTTTTTTCCAGAGAGTTTGTATAATATTGAAATAAATTCCTTTTCAAATGTTTCCTAGCATTCATTTGTAAAACCATCTGTTTATGAGTGTGTCTACTTTTTATTTTTACCTTTAGCATCTCATTTATGGCTCATACAATTTCTTTTATTGTGATTGGATTAAATTTTATATTTCTTTTTCTGTTCAACTGAGATTTTTCTTAAAAAAAAGACAAACATTTATAGATAATAAAATATTAGTAGAAGAATTATTTTTTTGACAAAATGTACAAAGTAAAAGGAAGTCCATTGAGGAATGACTGTGTGTATGTGTATATGGATATGGAGTTGCAGGTATGCATATAAACATATTTACAAATATTCATAAATATATACTCCTGTCATATGCATTCAGGTGTATGTGTGTATAAATATGTGTGTGTTAATTAACATATATGTATGTATACATGCATATCTGTATATATATATATATATATATATGCTGGTATTCCCAAAATTAATAGTGTAGTTTTTAATTGTAATAAGCAAATGATACACATTTATCAAAACATCCTTTGAAAGTGTAAATATTTGAATTTCTCTTAGATTTTTAAAAATTTTGAATGTAAATTGATTTTATATTTTTAACAAGATGGGGTACCTTGGCATTTTGTATTGTGTATAATAGTTTGTGTGAAGAACGTTTACAAACCAATTTATTGGTAAAGGAGGTCCTTTGTTTGACCACTTTAGTTACTTAATTTATCTTTATTAGACTTTTTATGCTAGTCAGTCATACCTAAACTATCATGTATTCACCAAAATTCATTCTTTGAATGTTCTTAAAGCTAGTATTACAAATACAATCCCTTTAGTAATTGAACCACAGGTAATGAAAATCTTACAAAGTTTCAAAATTGGTTAGAACAATGCATAGTACAAGGGGAATGGTTATGTTGAAATTTATTTAAAAATATACCTATTTTAAATTTTTAATTAGTTAAATTATATTTTTGTAAATCTATAACATTTATAATTCTGAAATTATTACAGCTTAAATTTATACTTATCCAGATGAGACACTATATATATATATATATATATATATATATGTATATGACTACATATAAGTACATATGCTTATATATGTGAATATGTAGACAGAGAGAAATATGATAAACAGAATGAAAGATGGAAAGTTAGCTAGATAGATAGACAGGCAGGTGGATTGATAGCTATTTTTATAGAGATTCAATTGAATACATGATAGTTGATGCAATTCCTAGATGAACCATTTTATATATATATGGATATATACACATGTATATATATATATATATATATATATATATATATATATATATGTATATTGAGAGAGCGAGAGAGAGAGAGAGAGAGAGAGAGAGACAGACAGACAGACAGACAGACAGACAGACAGAAGAGAACATGGCTCAAGGCTAATTCTTTAGGAAATTCCATAGTTAGTTGTTTTTAACTGTCTGGATAAAGATTCCGACAATGAGACTGAGAAAGTAAGACAGGTAGGAGGGATACCAAAATATTGAAGTGTCATGAAAACATAGAGAGGAGAGAATATTCACGAGAACAAGGTGATTTTGTCAAAGGTTTCAAACAGGTAAAGAAGGCCATACCTTTGACAATTAAGAGATGATTGGTAATTTCAGAGAGAGGTAGTTAAAAAAAAATTCCAATAAAGAAAAAATCCCCCAAAATTAAATAGAATTATTTACAAGGAAGATTTTTTTAAAGTAAGAATTAAAAGAATTTACATAGTTGATATTTTTCTTGACTAAAATATGTTTCCATGCATAAGTTCACTGAATTTATCATTCATCCATAAAATATAAGATAATAAAATGCTCTACATATGGGGATGTTGTGAGAAAAGAGCTTTGGAAATATATAACAGATTTTTTTCTTAAATAGTTGACCTAGAAGTGAGAAATTATATGTTTCTGATTCTAATTTTGGAGTTCTATGTAACCAGGTGATTAGGTTGTATTATGGAAATGGAGTATATAAAGATAGATAAATAAATAGGTAGTTAGAGAGATAGCTGAAATGGTTTTGTACCATGCATCAATTATACAATTGCACAAATCACAAACCTCATCCATTAAAGTATGGGAGAATTTAAGTAAATGGTCTATGTGTTTAAGATGCCATGGACTGTTGAGGTGTGCTTAGATTTTTGGATGGAGTTTAAGACCACCCAGCTATATTCTATTGACCTCTGCAAAGCTGTTGGAGAGAAGTGCTTTTATTCAAATGTCTAATATTATCCAGACTAGGACAAGCTATTTAGAAGAGAAAGGCTTACCATCCCATAACTAATCCTCAAAGCCATGTACTCCCTTAGAATTGTTTAGTTAATTTCATACCTGCTGTGGAGATGTTTTAAGTTGTGGGGGGAATAATGATTAGCAGCTGTGGTAATATGATATACTTGCTGTCATGAGATATTGCAAAAGGAAGTGAATTAACCCCAAGTTACAATCAAATTTCAGTGTCGATATTCTGCTGCTTATGGAACAATCTAGAGAATTTTGTAAGTCATATTGTAATTTAAATCCAGAGAGTATCCACATATCTGCATATAATTTTGTAAGTACCACAATGAAGGAGAATTGAAGTCAGTGCTTTTGTCCTTAAGAGTTTCTCAAGTCTCTAGTATCTTTTACTACCTCAATATGAATTTCTTCTCAAAAGTCACAAAATAAGGGACTAGTCTAATACTGTGGGGAATTAGGTAAACTGCTGATGAAATGTTAAATTCCCTTTCTTCTATTTCATCTGAATAAACCTCCATTACATCCCTCCATTCCCCATAAAGTATTAGGTTTTTTTATCAATAGGATATAAACCTTACTTTTTTCCCCTTATTCTATGCCACAAGGCAGGATCTTCATAAGTATTATGCCATATATTAAAACTGATTTCAACCTTTATATAATTATTATGTTCCTATAGTGAATTGACCATCTTCCTAGTTCCTAGGAGACATAAAACTTACATGAAATATAAGATAAATCTGATGACTGAGAAAATAATACTTGAAAAGTACAGTTATAACTATAATTTGAGGAGGGGAAATCTTTACTGATTAGAAGGGATTCATGTTCAGTCAATATAAGGAAAAGCTGAAAAGGAGATTAGTGATTTTTTAGTTAAATTAGTCTAGTGCACTAGTATATTCATTTCAATGATGACCAATAACCAACAACCCTAATTATTCTGTTTTGATGTTAATTTTATTTTTCTACACTAGCTTTAATCAAAAGAACTCATTCAGTAGCACTACTTGAATGTTACTATATATCAATAGTCTGTTTTGAGTTTTCTTTCTCTCAAGCTTATAAAAGCAAGAATTCATTAAAAGATATATTTTTTCTTTCCATTTCTCTATTCTCTCTTTGGTTTAGAGAGAATCATTGTGGCATTATGAAAAGTCTGTTTGATTTGGATTGAGCATTCATCTGGGTTTGAACTCACCCACTTTGAACAACACTTAACTAGTTGCATGAAACTTCAGCAAAAATGAAGAAAAATTAATCTGACTTATCTCAATTTTCTCACCCATAGGGTGGTTTCACATTTCTTATATTAGCTACTTTAAAAAGTTGTTATGAGAACATCACATCATAAAAAGAAATAAATTGATAGCACTTTAAAGTTAAGGTTCTTTTAGCTTGAGGTGCATAGTCAGTGCTGCTTGTTTACTAATGTGCAAGGCATAGCAAATAGATGAGAAAAATTAAACAGTAATAGGAAATAAGATTATTCTTTGGGAATGTTAAGACTTCAAATGGAATGAAGAGCACATGATAAAATTAGCAAGCACAATACAGAAGTTTATACTATGGGTAAAAATAGAAGAGAAAAAGAAAAAATTTAGACTATGCATGGATAACAGATTTCATTGCCCTTTTAAGAACTTTAAGATCAGTAGTTGCAACTCAACTCCACTAAAATACAACTAAATTAAAAAGTAGCATATGGCATAGAGAATAATATGAGATAGTTGAATAAGGAGATTATTTATAACTGGTGGAAATCAAGAAATTTTTCATAGAATAAATGGCATATTTCATAATGTTTCCATACACAATAACTACCAAGAGGAATATAATCAGTGTGTAAAACACATTAAACTCTGAAGATAACTTTTCCTTTCTGTTCTCTGTATTCACATAATTTTGTGACATATCTGTCCAAGCAATAATAAAGCCTATCCTTGGAATTCAAAAAGACTTGGGTGGAAATCACTCATTTAACATCTTCTAGCTATGTGTCCATGGACAAGGCACTTCCAATCTCAATAATCTCAGATAGCTGAGTAGTCTCTAAGTTACAGATCTTTTACTGATTCACATTTGTGAAGGGAATTTTAATAGCAAATACATTTATAATAAAGAGGAAACCACTAAGGTTTGGATATACAACTTTTGGCTAATAATATTGAGATTTATATCTCTAACATATTTGATTTTTTGTTTGTTTTGTTTTGTTTTTCTGAAGGCAATTTTCATCCTTAGGCAATGCAAGTTGATGTGGAATGAGTAAGATGAATGTGCTACATCCAGCTGAGATGCTTGGTAATTGAGGCTCAAATTTACTGCAGACAACTATGCATCAGAAAATGTCATGTGGGACTGTTACTAATAGAGCACAGAAACAATACTAGGGAAAGTTTTTCACAAACTTTCCTGGGACATAGCGCCGATGAGAATTTTCAACTGGGGAAGCAGAACCATTGGGAAATAAACAAGTGAATGCAAACTAAGCCTCAAAGTGATGAGGGCATGAAACTTCAGCAAGTGGAGAATCAAAGAGGGGCAAGACTTAGAATGTTTTAAAGAAAATAAAGGGATTTCCACCCACCTTCTCAGGTCTCCCAGGGGCTACTCTAAATAACTTTCCCACTAAGGCATTTTGACAAAGGTAACATTTATTGATTCCAAGGCAAATTCATTGTAGTTGTAAACATTTCACAATTTTTTCCTTCCTTTTTAAACATGATTCAGTAAAAAAAATTCTTCTCTGTTTGTACAGACTGATACTGTAGTACACTTATTTACTGTCCTTTATTTAGGGTATTTTAATCTATTGTGGTAGAAATAATTGTGAGATAATGTGGATAATTCATTGCAGAACAAGAAGATGATTGAACTTGCAAAGGAAAAAGGCAGTTGCCAAACAAAGTATAGGTCAGTTTTTTCTTCTTTGATGCACGAGCAAACTACTCCTTTGAAGGATAAAGGGGTGTGTTCCAGTCAAGGAGGGCAACCTTTGTCCTCATTTCATTTTTGATGACAAACAAAAGTGACAAGAAAAGTGATGAAAAACACATTAAAAATAAATGGCCATAAATTGAAGTCTGATATAATGGAAAATTTCCTGCAGTTTCAAAACCTAATAGAAATAATGTCATATTCATCCTGGAAGGTTGAGGAGAATGAGCTATACTCTTGGGAACTCACCAAACCAAATGTAACCTAACCTAACATAAAGGAAAATTTTTCCAAAGAGGGCTTCTCAACTGGTCTCCAGAGAGCTTCTCTTCTCATTTGGATGATGACTGCCATCTGAAAGAAAGCAAGGGCACATGCTCTTGTCACAAGCTGAAGGCTATTTTCATAATAGCCTTTGAGGGGTAGAGTCAAGGAAATGTACAAATGGAACATATTGACATCGCCAGTAATAATACAAATGGCATGAAGGATGAATAACTCTGTCTCTTAAACCTCCCTTAGCCATCAGCTCTATTTTATTACCTGTGACACATCCTTTTATAAATGGCACTTGTAAGGTTATAGACAAAGGCATGTTCCTTGGTTTCACATTTCCTAAAGGAAGCACATCAATCATAGCTTGAAAAAAGTAGTTGAAGTTGAAATTTTGGCAAGTTACTACCCTAGGCACAATGTCTGCAATTATGGAGTTCTGAAATTAGTGCAATATAGCTTTGTTTGTCTAACCTGGAAGTGACCTTTCATATATGAAAATCATTTTCAAGGTTGGCCTCTCAGATTTGGGATGATGGGGCACATTATTGCAATATCTCACTCTATAAACTTAAGCCGACAGTTGGGAATCACTAGGCCATAACAGTGAATTTTCTACTCTGCTCCTGAGGCCTCTAAAGACCTGAGTTTGTCCAAATGCTTGGAATCTTTAATAGATTACAGGTAATTCCATTATGTCAGTATTTTAAACCTTAGTTTACATTCTAACTATTTCATTTTTTGCTCTCTTTCTCTCTCTTTCTCTCACTCTCTCTCTCTCTGTCTTTAACTCTGTTTCCTCTCTCATATAGAATGAATAGCAATTAAAATAAATTCAACATAACTAAAATATGATTTAAATTATGTGATAATTAAAATTTAGTTTTCGATCACAAATTTGTGAGACTCCCTTTAACCCTTTTGATCTAATAATGGGGTTTATAGTTCCAACATTTTCAAAGATAAAGAAAAATATCTATATCCCAAATATTTATGGCAACTCTTTTGTTGGTAGTAAAAAATTTGGAACCAAAACAAGTTCCATTTAATCAAGGTATGACAACAAATCGTGGGCTATAAATGTAATGGATTAATATTATACCATACTTAACTCAGTCAATCAATCAGACTTGCAATCTCATCAAACTAAATGTTTCCTCTCATGATACAAAGAATCAATGACAGAGTATTATGTGTAACTCTGGGACATACATTTCCAGAAGTTCATTACAAGCCATGGACTGAACATCCTGCAGTCCTACTTTGTTTTATCCTTAGCATTGTGAAAATATCCATGAGGCATTGTGTGCCCGTCAGTTCTCACATTTGCCACATGACCAGTTCATTTTCACTTCTTATTTTAGATTTCTATGATGAAATCTTTTACTTCTCTACTTATTTGAATTTTCTACTGCTTACATATATTGACAATGTATCTCTTGGTTGACCTGTTTTTGGTGTGATAACCAATGATGCTGAAGGAAATTTATGAGAGATATGAAATATATGATGTGATACTGGGTGTAATAAGTTATAGGCAAGAGTGAAATAAATATAACACAACAAAAATGTAAAGGAAAACTTTTGTATCATAAGTCAATGCAGTTCAATGATTTTAATATGTAGCTTTCCTTAAAGGACTAAGGTGATAAACAACAGGTGAAAATGAAATATTCATTCCTAGATCTGGTGAAAATGACACTTCATTTTCTTATTATACAAAAAATATTCAACAATAGGAAGGGAGGGACAGCTAGAAAAAGTATCAATAAGACAATATTAGAGAGAAGTTTCATTATTTATTACAATGACCTTAGAGTAGTAGGGAGAACATGGAGTAGCAGTATGCCTTGGTTTTACATCATCAAATTGTTCCCTTTGAATCTATGACCTCCTGGTAGTTGATATTTTGCAATCAGTAAGTGATAAATTCAGTGAATAATCTCTTAATGGAAGTGCACAAATTAAATTGATATTTTTAATAAAATTTCTAAAAAGTGTGAGGAAAATGCCTTATAATGAATCAGTACTTATTAAACATATACAAAGTACAAGAAATTGTTCTAGGTCCTAGGCACACATGGAATCAATAGATATGTATTGAGAATCTGCTATGTGACAAACACTGTGATAGGCACCCAAAAGAAAAAGAAAAAATATATATACAAATATAGTTCTTTCAAGCAGCGTGTACTTTTCTAGGGGAATCAAGAGCCCAGGGTGACTCTGTGGGTGAGTCAACAATAAATATAAAGTTAAGAAATATAAATATTCAAAGTAGATCAGTACTAGATTTTATTGAAGGGAAGATATCAGCAGTTGAGGGAGGGAAATCAGGAAAGGATTCTTACAGAAGATGGTATTTAAAACAGCATCTTAATGGGAAAAAATATATGAGGAAGGAGCAAAGGAGGACAAGGTTTACTGCAGGTGTGAGAGAAGGCCAGGGTAAATGCACAGAGCAGGGAAATAGAAAGTTGTGTGAAGAATACAGAAAAGACCAGACAGACAGAATAGGTTGAGACCAGATTATATGGGGTTTTAAAAAATAGAGAAGTTCATTTACTTATTTATTATTTTTAAGAATGTATATAAATTCACTAGGATTGGTTGAGTAAGAGGCTCACAAAGAACAAAATGCATCATGGTAAGATAAGAATTTAAGAACAAATAGGCAAGAGCATGTACTTTAGCAATAGCATGTAGGATAGATTGAAGCTGGGAAAGATTTGAAGCAGGGAGACATATTAAAAACATTTTAAATAACCTAAGTGAGAGTTGATGAGGATCTGAGACAAGATGGTATTTTTGTGAATAACAAAAATTGGTAAAATTCAACCAATGTTACAAAGTTAGAAATGCCAAGATTTGGGAACTTATTGCATATGAAAAATGTGGAAAATGTATGAGATTATAAAACCAGAAGAAAGTAGAAATGGTGAGATCCTTGATAGAAACAGGAAATGGTAAAATAGGACGAGGAAAGAAAGTCTGTTTAGTATTAGACACATTTAGTTAAAGAAATTTGGAAAATATAGTTTGAAATGACTTATTGAAAGCATAATGTAGTAATGAAGCTCAGAGGAGACACTGGGAGATTTTAGTTAAACTCTGGGAGCTGATAAAGGATGGAGGTATGGATGGAGGAAAGAGAGGGTGGGGGGGAGGATAGAGAAGAGAAGAGATTTTATGATTGAAGTTTGAAGTTTTAGGAATGGATACCCTTAGGAAGAATGATAAACTAACACTGGACTTATAGAAGCAGTAACATAGCTAGGAGGAAAACCAGAAGAGAGTGGTACAAAAAAAGAAAAAAAAAACAAAATGTTTCAAGAATGGGAAGGAAGGGTGATCAGCAATGATAAATGCTTCTGATAAGCTAGTAATGACTATAATTGAGAAAAGACTATCAGATTTGTCAATTAAATGATTACTACTGACCTGGAAATAGCAGTTTCAATTGAAGGACTGGAATCAGAATGAAAGAGCTAAAAGCACGAGCAAGAGAAATGGAGGCATAGAAAGTAGATAGCTTTTTTTTGAATTTGAATTTTCCAATTACATGTAAAGATGCATATTTTCATGTTAATTTTCTACAAGATTTGGAATTTCATATTTTCTACCTCTTTTTCTTCCCTCCCTATGACAGTCTGATATGTTATATATGTACAATCATTTTGAATATATTTTCATTTTAGTCATTTGTGAAAGAAGAAATCAGAACAAAAGGGAAAAAATTTGAGAAAGAAAAAAGCATTAAAGCAATTTTTGAAAAAAAAAGTTAAAATATTATGCTTTGATGTGCATTCAGATTTCATAGTTCTTTCTCTGAATGTGGATGATATTTTCCATCATAAGATTTTTAGAACTGTCTTTTGATCATTGTATAGCATTAAGTTTGTCATATTTGATCATCACACAGTGTTGCTATGAAAGTGTGCAATGTTCTCCTGATCAGCTCACTACACTTAGAATCAGTTTATTTAAGTCTTTACAGATTTTTCTGAAATCCACCTGCTCACGATTTCTTACAGAGCAATAATACATCACCTTCATATATATATGTATATATATATGATGGAGAGAGAGAGATTGAGATTGAATTTAGAAGGTCTATAGAAGGTGCTTTGTTGTTATTGTCATTTACATTTTGTTTTGTTTTAGAATGAAAGAGAATGTAGGCAGAAGAGGCAAAAGCAGTTGATAGAAATACAGTATTTAAGAAAGATGGTGGGTAGAGGTGACACTTGATGATGCAATCGTGGTGAAAATGGTAGCGAAATAGCTCATATGCATATGTAGGGGAATTTACAACTCTAACAATTGCCTTTTGTTCAAAAACTGTTAAAAATGAGAAAAAATAGGAAATTATAGCAAGAGGATTTGAGATAAAAAAATTGAGAAAAGAGGGAGCTTTCATTTAATGACCTTGATTTTTTGAATAAAGTAAGAGACAGGGTCCATCCTTAACTAAAAAAGGGAGGAGGGACATTTGTTAGAGGAAGAAAGCCAGAAAAAAAGTTTTAGAATAGTTTCTGTGTGGAGTGAGATAGGGAAACAATTAGGAAGAAATAAAAAGAGTGCCTTACTGAAGTGAGTGTCCAGGTTGGGATAGGATAATGTAAATATACAGAATGCTGAATTAGCATAATTTATTTCAGCTATGTTCACTGGCTCCTGCATAAGAACTGAAGAGGTCTATGGTGGAAAAATCCAGGTTGATTGGAAAGAGTAGAGCAGTTAATTGGAAGAAAGAGAAAATGTTTCCAAAAGAGAATGTAATGGAGAATTGAAATGGCTATCATACCAAGATTGCAAATGAAGAAAAATGAAGTCACAACTAGATATTAAAGGTATGAAAAGTTTTTAGATATATAAATTATTGAGGACTCAAGGCTGAGCTGGAATAAAAGATTATTGACAGATGGAGAATGCTAGTATTTTTCATTCGTAAGTGGAAACATAAGTGGGCAGTGGAGAGATTTAGCGTGTTCATGCAGAAGTAGGACATAATAGTAAAAGAGTCTGAGGACCTGGGATGTGGAGTTTGAGAAAAACCTTTATTTGAACACTTAGCAACCTTTAGTATAAGGATTAGGAGCTTTATACCTAGAAAAAGAAGAAAAAATAACCTGAGGATTAGTTTTCTAAATTTAAATTGATATAAATTCTAAATTTAAATTGATCAGAATTCTTGATTGAGTGTACATCAAAAATAGAAAGGATTGAAAGAAATTAAGAGAAAGTCTGAAAATGGTAGTAGGAAGCAGTGATATCAGGGGTAATTCAGGTCTCACATGGGCTAAAGGTGGTTAGTTGATCATTTTTTTCTAATTCTTCTCCATTTCAAACCATCATTCCCCCAGCTGCCAAAGTGTTCTTTCTAAAACCACAGGTCTGGGGGTGGCAAGGTGGCACAGTGGATAGAGTGCTGGCCCTGGAGTCAGGAGTACCTGAGTTCAAATCCAGCCTCAGACACCTAGCTGTGTGGCCTTGGGCAAGCCACTTAACCCAACTACCTTGCAAAAAAATCCAAAAACAAATAAAAACGCAGGTCTGAGAGGCAGCTAGATAGTGCAATGGATAGAACATCATCCTGAAGTCAGGAGAACCTGAGTTCAAATCTTACCTCAGATACTTGATACTAACTGTGTGACCTTGGACAAGTCACTTAAGCCATTGCCCAACAAAAATCACACAGGCAAAAGTGACCCATTTACATTCAGTAACCACCAGGTATGTACCTATAGGGAGAAGCTAGGTGGCAAAGTTGCGTGACTTTAGACATGTCACTTAACCCCATTGCCTTGCTAAATAAATACATTAATAAATAAAAAATACAGCTCTGATTATATCTCTGTCCCCCCACAATAGATTGATAAATAGATGAAAATTAAAATTAAAAAAATCATCCAAAAAAATTACAAATGTACTCAATTATAATTTCCAGAATCAAGTATTAAATCCTTTATGTGACTTTTAAAGCCCTTTACAACTTGGACTTGTTGCTTTTATAATCTCCTTACACTTTATTCCCATTTACTCTTGCTTTAATTCAACAAACCTTTTCTCTAGTTTTCTGCTTTATCTGGAATAGTCTCCTTCCTTCTGAGTTTTCCTGGCTTCATTTCAACCTCACCACTTTCTGCTAGAGCCTTTTCTGGTTTAATCTCACTGCTAATGCCTTCCCTCTGAAACTGTTTCCCATTAACGTTGCATGCATGTATACATATATTTAAGTGTATGTGTGTGCATATGTGTATATAGAGATAGAGATAGAGATAGAGATATATATATATATATATATATATATATATATATACCCATAGATAGATTGATAGATAGATAGATAGATAGATAGATAGATAGATAGATAGATATTTGCATACTATTTCCCCTATTTGGATGTGAGTTCCTTGAGGTCAGAATCTGTTTTTGTTGCTTTTTACTCTTTCTTTATATTTCTGGTACTTACTATTTTACCTGTCCTGTCATAAACATTTAAGCAATGCTTGTTGAGTCACTTAAGGAATCTGTAAAAGAGCTTCCTGGTCCTCAGCCAGGTATTGTTCTGGGTTTTATCTAGATCTGGAGGATGTAGCTACTCTTGTCTGTTCCATCATGTGTGGCTGATAGTATAGGATTGGAGGATTAGGGAGTAAATTATCCTTCCTGTCCCCTATCCCAGGCAGTTGTTACTAATTATTTTGGTATTACCAGCTAAAATTACTCCTGTTCTTCCTTGGCATTAGTTGATCATAGCTTTGATACCTGTATTCATGATGGTTATATAAATTAAAAAATGGAACCCAAATAAACATATCTTCCTAAGATTGGGCAGGCAAGAAAATTACTTTTGAGGGAAACTGCCAGAAACTAACAAGTTATAAATGTTAGGTTCCCATTTCTCAATAGAATGATAAATTATATGAAGAGTGTGAAGCTCTAATCACTAACAGGAAAAAAGCTAATCAAAACAACACTGAGGTTTTACCTTATACCCTGTAAATTGTCAAAAATAACAAATGATAGGATAGTCAAAATTGGAGGGGTTATGGGAAGAAATGCACACACATTTTTGGTGGAACTGTGAAATAGCTCAAGCATTCTGAAAAACAATTTTAAACTATGCTAAAAAGATACTACTATTTCTCTCTCAATTAATTCAAAACTCCCACTGGTAGGCATATAGCTTAAAAAGATTAACTACAAACTAGAAAGGTCCCATAGCTACCAAAATATTTATAGCAAAAATTTTACAGCAACAAAGAACATGAAACAAGGTAAATGCCCATTGTTTGGGGAAATGACTCACAAATCACAATGTCTGAATCAAAATCATTATTCTCATAAAATAAAGAATAAGAATTAAGAGAATTCTGGGAAAATACAACAACTATGGGATATTGAAAAGATCAATAAAAGAATACATGGAATGACTAAAGCAATATAAATGGACAAAAAAGCACTTGAGTCTAAATGCTGGGTAACATACTGGCCATGTCTGACTATTAAAGATTTGAAAACATATCTCCCTTCCTGTGTTCTTTCTTGGGATGGGAAATTATAGGGATGGAACAGTATATATAATCATGGATTTGACTGATGTTTTCATTTGTATCCTTTTATTCAAATATATGATTTTTCTGGAGTGGGGAAGAAGGAAGAAAAAATTAGATATTTAAGGATATACAAAACAAAATATAGTAATAAAATGAAAATGTGAGACATTAATATTCTTTTCACATGTCAAACAATTATATAAGAGACTATACTTACTTGTTATACTTTTTCTTTCATAAATGAGCTGGGACACTGATCCAGAAGAATTTATGATAGAGAATAGCAATGATTCTTTTTTCTCATAAATGACTTTATTTCGCTGCGTCTCAGCTTATTCATCTAAAAATTGACTGTTGAACTAGATGATGTTCAATGTCTCTTCAAGTTCTAAAACCAAGCATGGTAACTTAATCAGGGTCACAAAGGAAATTAGGTGTACAGATGGGATTTGAATTCATATCCTTTATTGAATCCATATCCTTTAACTTAGAATCCAGTGCTAGTCTCTAGACTACATATACATCTATATCTATCCATACCTATACCTATACCTATACAGATGTATCCATACCTATACCTATACCTATACAGATGTATTGCTACTTTCATTTCAGTAATGGCCTTGAAAGACAATATATTATTTTAAATATAGCTATCACTGAAGGATCTAATATATTTAAAAATGAATCAAGAAATGTAATTCTTTGGACATAAAAATTGTCTCTATATGTTTACTATGAAAGAATGAACCCTGTGGCTACCTAGTTTGTTCTTCATTTTCCTTCTCTACCAGGAAAAAACTGATGGAACTGACCTAATGGCAACTCATCTTTCTTGCAAGTGGTTAGTTGAATGGATTCTCTCTTAAGTAGTCAATGGAAAACTCAGATGTATATTTAATTTAAAATCTATTCTGTTCTGTTAATACAAATATAATTCTAAAGCTACTAGGTGTTTAATTAAATTTTTGTTCTTTTATTCAGGTAAGAAGCCTGCAGATTATAAATGCTCTGCATAATTAGAATTGCAATCTAAGACTGAGATGGGATTCTCTGAGAGAGTTCAAATTAATCTTATTAATGTATCACAAAGAATTTAAGGGTCATGAGAATAATAAGTAAACAAATAAATTGATGAATGAATTAAAAAAGCATTTTTCATATCATGACCTCTGTAACCATATAATTACCACTATTTCACTTATATTCCTATATATTTTAGTAATTTGATTTGCAATTTTCTTACAGAGGCATAGAAAAATTAAAAAGCCATTGATCATATAGTTGAGAGGAATGCATGAAAGTTTGACAGAAATGGTATCTTTCCCTCAATGACTCTAAAAAGGGGAAATTTTGATAAGCCAGAGAAAAGTCCAATTTACATAAAGTTAACTTAGAAATATGAAACTATGTCAAAGCAAGTTATTTTTAATGTTTTTCTTGAATACCAACTCCTCATATCCAACCTGAATCCACTCTATTAGGACTCTTCATCCACATTATGAATGTCTTTTCAATGGGGAGAAGCAACAGATTCTGGAAAGAACACAGGATTAGATGTCAATGGACCTCAATTACAGGCCAAGTTCTACTATAAATTTTCTGCATGACAAAAGAAATCTTACTGATATACCCCCAATTTCTGGGTAAAAAAAAACAACAACTGGGAAACTAGGAGTTTTTGTTTGGTTTTGTTTTTCCCTAAAAACATCTCAAGGGAGAAACAGGAAGCAGTGAATATGTGGGCAAGTAAACGACACCTACCAGCTCAACAATCATGCCCTTTCAGACTGGAGTAGAGACAGTCCAGAATGTTGAGCCCAAGTGGTTACTTTCCAGCAGTCCTACTTACAGCTATTCACTAAAAGTTATCTACGAAAACAATCCTGGTGGAGACCTATCCTGGCAAATGATTCCTTAAACTCTGCTCCCTTAATAGTAATAGGATCTTCTGAAGACACCAAAAAAGAAAATTCTCTCCACTAATTCAAATGGCAGCATCAAATAATTCAAGATAATAAATAGATATAATGTTTTCTTCAGTGGAAATATAACATTTTAAAAATATATTACCATCTATTGGTATTTGAAGAACCATAGGACCTTTTAATTGATGTGTCCCTATTGCAAAGGGGTCTGAACCTCAAAAACACACATGAACAGTTTACACGCACACACAGACACACAGACACACACATGTGTGCATGAATGTGTGGGCATATGCACGTATATTGATTATCAATTAATATGGATATTAATAAGCACATATATAAATGTTGATGAATATCCATACATACAGACAAGTATATATGTGTATAAATTATATTTCAAAGTATCTGATTTTTATCACTATGTATTTTATATTCACACATACATTTGTATATATCTATATCCATATCCATTCTATATCCATATCCGTATCCATATCCGTATCTGTATCTGTATCCTTATCCATCTCTGTTTCTGTCTCTAGCTCTAGCTCTATCTCCATATTCATATCCATACCATTTATATCTATCTCTATCTCTATCTCTATCTCTATCTCTATCTCTATCTCTATCTCTATCTCTATCTCTATATCTATATCCATATCCATATCCATATCCATATGTATATCTATATATATCATCTACATCTATAGCTATATCTTTATGTATATCATCTCTATCTCTATCTCTATCATCTCTATCTCTATCATCTCTCTATCTCTATCTCTATCTCTATCTCTATCTCTATCTCTATCTCTATCTCTATCTCTATCTCTATCTCTATCTCTATCTCTATCTCTACCTCTACCTCCACCTCCACCTCCACCTCCACATCTACATATACATCTATATCTATCCATACCTATACCTATACCTATACCTATACTTATACCTATACCTATACCTATACCCATAACTACACCTATACCTATACCTACACCTATACCTATACTTATACTTATACCTATAATTATACCTTTCTCTATCTCTGTCTCTGTCTCTGTCTCTGTCTCTGTCTCTGTCTCTGTCTCTGTCTCTGTCTCTATCTCTATCTCTATCTCTATCTATCTCTATCTCTATCTCTATCTCTATCTCTACCTCTCTCTTTCTCTGTCTCTATCTATCTATATCTATATGTGTCTCTGAGTGAATACTATTTTGAACAGGTGCCCATAGGATTCATTTAGCTGTCAACTGAATTCAGGAAACAGAACAGTTTAAGAACTTCCCTATTAGAATTTGAGCTTCCTGAAGACAGAAATTTTCTGGCTTTTGTAGTTTCATTTATTTGTATATAATGCATTGGGCAAACAGGTGGCACAATGGATGGTGTCAGTCCTAGAGTCAAGAGACTCTTCTTACTGCATGAAAATCTGAACTCAAACATTTACTAGTGGTGTGACCCTGGACAAGTCACCTATCCATATTTGCCTCAATTTCCTCTTTTGTAAAATGAACTGGAGGACATGACAAACCATTCTAATATCTTTACCAAGAAAAATCTGAATTGGATGTATTGAAGAGTCAGAAACTACTGAAAACAACTAAAAGTAACATCATAGAGGGCTTTGCACATAATAATTTCTAAGTAAATGTTTGCACATTCATTCAATAGAAAGGATTTGTAAGTCCATTGGTTTCCACAAATGTAGAACTGGATGATGTCTTTAGTCTCTTCCTGATCTTTGATTCTGTAGTCTATGTGAAAAAAGAAGAAGGAATACTCCAATATACTTACTACATACATTTTCATTTCTGCTAGTAATAAGTTAGAACACCTGAAAGTCAAGACATGCAAAAACCTAAGGAAACCATTAAAGAGTTTAGATCACAATGCAAATTTTAACAATCAAGCAAAAAGGTTGTGACCTTAAGAAATTTGAAAACTTTACAAGGCTAAGTTATAAATCTTTGATAAAGGTTAGATAATATCTCTTGCCAATATATTGCAAAGTTGGTTGAATAACCTAAGCCAAAATAGGAAAAAATCATGTGAAGTAAATTTTTAGGTGTTTTAAAATTATCTTTTCAATGTATAATAATTTATATATCAGCTCCAGAAATTTTTCAAATTGCATTTATCCATTGAAACTTTGTGTATTACTTTTTGTAAAAGGTGTCAAAGTAGGTTAAAGAATAGTTTTTCTTGGAACCTTTATTCAACTGGAATAAATCCAGAAAATTTGTAAAATAAAAGGTGATTTGAACAAAAATATCAATTGTACTAAGAACATGGTTCTTACTATTTATTTATCTATTTTTGGAGAGGAATGTTGCCCTTGACGTAAATGAACAATGGTGATACATTCTTCGCAGAGCAACCAAATCTAGGCATCGCTAATTTTATAAACTTCTACAAAAGCTTGGCAATATTGATTCATGAAGTTACAAGTCTGTAAATGACAGTCCTCATTCTTGGAACATCCCTGAAGAATTGTGATAACTCTTAACCTTAACTTTCTCTGTCTCAATATTGAGACAGAGGGTTGAGGAGGAGGAAGAGGAGGAAGAGGAGGAGGAGGAGGAGGAGGAGGAGGAGGAGAGAGAGAGAGAGAGAGAGAGAGAGAGAGAGAGAGAGAGAGAGAGAGAGGAGGGTGGAGGGAGAAGCGGAGAATGGGAGAGAATGGAGAAGGAGCGGGAGAAAGGTAGAGAGAAGGAGGAGATGGGGGTGGGGGGGAATGGAGAGAGAGAGTTCTCTTTCTCCTTCCTTTACAATTGGTTCAGGGAGAATCAGAAAGCAGTAGGACATACTTCTTCAAATGTTTAAGAGCAAAAATAAAATATAGAAAATCTGTTTCTTAATTATAAAGACTAATTTCATTTTGTGTTTGTATCCCTGTGCTTATGCCTGCATATATATTTGCTCAGTTAAATTCAATAAGTAAATTCCCATGACCACTTCTCATACTATTTTATTCTTCTGACCAGAATTTTTATCAAAAAAATTCCACAATAGACTATATGAAAGACTTCAAATATTTGAAAATATCTGAGGCAAGATTTAAGTTTTAGATTCTTTTTGTCTAAAAGGTTGAAACAGTTGTTCTCAAAGGCACTCTCTAGTTTCAATTCTCTATCTCTGTGCACTTGAAGATTACATATGCATAAGAAGACAATATAGGATTTCATCATCCTATCTAATGAAAAATCCCTTGGGATACCACAAAAGAACTGATTTATCCCAGGTTACACATGTTATAAGACAGTGTTTGAATGCAATCTTCTGACTTCACATACAATCTGATTCATATACCATATTCTTTCATGGTGTTGTTAGCTGGGAGTTATAAGCCTGGCTTTTAGTTTCTGGTTCCAACAGTCACTTGATGAGTAACATTGAATTTAACTTTCAGACTCAGTTTAGTTTCAGTCATAGATTTTTAGATTTGAGAGAAATCTTAGGGATCATCTAGTACAAACCCCCTTGTCTTTGAAAGAAGGAAATGTGAAGTCCAGAATAATAAAATGAATCATCCAACATAAAACCACTAATTAGTCATAAGAGAAGGAAATTGAATTCTTGACTCCTAATTCCAAGCCCAGTGTTCCACATATATCAATGTGTAAAGAAAAAAAATTCAGCAAATGATCTCTCACAATTTTGCTCTGGAGTGTTTGTTTTCCATTAGAAATTTGGAATTTTTCATGGATTTTCTTCTTCATCTCTAAGTTTTGAACATTCCTTTTTCTTGGGTCAAAAAACCTGTCTCCTCTATTTTTTTTTTTAATTCCACTTCCTTTCAATTAAGGGTAGCATTTTCCTTCCTTTACCTCAGATCAACTATCAAGTTAAGAAACTTGCTAATTGATAGTGACTTCCTTATTCACAGGGGATAAAAAATAGTATCCCTTAAGGCCATGGTTATTATTAATGTACCCTTTTCACAGAACTAATATAACTACCCCTGCTTCTTAGAGAGCTGTTCAAGAATCCAAGCAGCTTGCATAGCATCTCTGTCCTTATCATTGACCCTTTTCTGCACCCAGCTGGTCTCTTTTATAATTGGAATTCCTCTCATAATGAGCCACAGCTGTACATTTTGCCCACACTACAACTAGAGACCACTTTAAAGAAAAAAAGGGCTCTCTCCTGCTCCAATAACAATGAGAAAATAAGTGGGGAAGAGTACATTCACTGTCTCTTGTAAACATTTAGAATGCCATAACAGGTAAAGAAGTGACTGGAGAGCAGAGGAAACCGGTTGCCATTTTTGTTTTCCTCTCTTAATTTATCTCTATGCCGTGGGCCAAACAGCAAATCTCAGAAACTGGGTTGGTGTAGAGCTTTATGAAGGCTAAGAGAGAGCTCAATACAATCACAAAATTTTCAAGGCTCACAAAACTTGCATAATTACATTAGCTGCTGGAGCCTTCTGGCTCTTTTCAGATATAATGACAATCTGGCATATTTCCCACTGGTTTAATCTATAACTTCAAAGGCTCTTAAGGCAGTTACAATTCTTTTGTTTGCTTTTCAGGTGACCTGCAACATCCTTATTGACCAGAAAAGTTTTCAGGTTGATTCATTAGAAGCAACTAGTTTTAATTTAGGATTTTGGATTTTTATCAAATCTCTCCTGCCTGTATCAACACACACACACACACACACACACACACACATACACACCACTCACCAACTTTGCTACCACTCTGGAATACTTTCCCTCCTCAACTCTGAATCTTGACATCTCTTTAAGTCATAGCTAAAACCTTAGATTCTATGGGGAAGCCTTTTCTGAGTTCCATTAATACTAGTGCTTTCCCTCTGTTGATAATTTCAACTGTATTTTTTTATGTACATTATTTGCATTCCAATCTCTTCCATTAAACTGTGAACTTCTTGGGAGCAGAGACAATTTACCTTTCTTTAAATCTCCAGCACTAATATCAATGAATTGGTCTATACACAGTGTGTAATAAATGTTTATTCACATATACACACAGATATAAAAAACAACTCATATCACACATTTAGATTTTTAACAACTCCCTGAGTTTCCGTTATAGGATATCTTTTCTATTTTATGGCAGAAGTGACATAAACCTAACAAAAATATACTTAATGAATATTTTTCTTTCCATCTTATTTCTCTTGTTCTTTCAATGAATTTTTTCATTTCATTATCATCCTGCCTTCTTTTTTTGTCATTTCCATTCCCTTTCCTTCCTTCTTCCAGACAAAAAAAGTAAAATTTAAATAAAAATGTAGTAAATAACAGAACTTTGAGAAAAAGAAATCAATACTATCATTTGTGCAAAGGCATGGAAGTGAGGTATGATGTATTACAAAAAAGCATTTAAAGACAAGTTTGATGGGAATGAGAAGTACAAGCTCTTGAAGGATGGATAGCAATAGACACACATGCATATATAGCTATAGAATTTGCTATATTTTATTTTATGTAAAATTTACATATTGTATAAAGCTGGTTTGTATATATGTATACATACATGCATACATACATTCATACATATGATTTGCTTCTTCAAAGTTGTCTTTAGTCTATTAGGAGAGTTCTTATGTTTTTATACAATTTATAGTAATTTTTGCTTTGTGAATGGCTCATGGCTAATAAAAATATAATTGTAATAAAAATAAAGACTATAAAATCCTAATATGAAATAATACATAGACATTATAGAAGTTCTTATTTGCCATCTTCTGTTTTCCATTTTACTCCAAGGATGTGAGTAAAAACCTGGGGAATAACAGGGTATAAAATACTTTAAAGTTTGAATTGCTAGCAAAGAAAAATAGTAGTCAATAATTACACAAATGACCATGGGAAGAAAAAATTCTCAATGTGAAAAAATGTGAGATAAAGAAGGAAAGGATATAAGAAGTTTAATGTTAATATAATATTTTGGGGGTGGCTAGGTGACACAGTGGATAGAGCACCAGCCCTGGAGTCAGTTCACATCTGGCCTCAGACACTTAATAATTACCGAGCTGTATGACCTTGGTCAAGTCACTTAACCCCATTGCCTTGGAAAAAAAATAAAAAATGTAACATTTCATAAAAAAATATTAATTTTGAACCAGAAGCATCTTTAAAACAGTGGGGCCATGTGTAAATATCTTAATAGTAATACTATATTTATACTCTTCAACAGATTCATTTAAATGATGTAAATGGAAATTAAACTAGAAAAGATGCCTCACTAGCTCCAGGGACTGCCAAGATAAGCTACAGGTTATAACTAAAAATACATCACAAAAATGCTAGAATAAAAAGGCTTTTTCTTTTTCAGATTAGACCTGCCATTTTATAAGTATAAGGAATGTCCAATGAGAAAAATAAGAAAGCAGAACATGACCTGTTCTGAAATTTACACTCTTAAGTAGCTGCGATAATGATAAGTTAAATCGCTTCTCTAGAGTCACATAGTCAGTGTGCATTAGTAAAAGACATACTCAGACATCCTTGATGCCAATGCATGCTATCCTGCCACTGTGGCAAACTGCATCACTCTCTATATTAGATAATAGCGGTCAGGCCCATATGTCATTAGGGGTCATGATAGATGGTTTCCTTTTCCCTAAATTTATTCAGCTTAGAGTGTATTTTCATCGCTATCATCATCTTGTCCAAAGGAGTACTAAGTAACGTAGCTGACTCACTATATTGATATATTTGGATGGATGTCTATTACTATACCTGTGATATTTGCAAAAACAAAGACTATGAATGATTTAAATATGAACAAATAGAATCAGTCTAAGAGTCTTCCCTCTTCCTTACCAGGTCCCTATATATAATCTTTTTCAAAGTCATTTATTTCTAATTTTCTTGAGCCCAGCATCTATCATAGTCCAGGACTTTATCACACTTTACTCAAACTAAGCTTCAAGTCTTTTTAAAATGATCTCCCTGCTTTCAGTCTCTAACTTTAGTTCATTCTCCAAATAGTTGCAAAATTAGTATTAATTATAAAGATTTGACCAAGACATACTCCAAATTGAAACATCTTCAGTGACTCCTTTTTGTCATTATATTCAAATAAATTAAAATAAAAAATCTTCATTTTCAGATTTAAGTTGACTCTTAGGATTTAAGTTGACCCATAGTAGGATCCCATCTCTATTTCCTGTGTAAGTTCATATTTCCCACACCATGCTTTTACCTTTTCAATCATACTAGACTGTTAATTACTCCCCTATGTATGAAGGGGAGCAA
Organism: Macrotis lagotis; assembly: GCF_037893015.1. Classification (NCBI taxonomy): domain Eukaryota; kingdom Metazoa; phylum Chordata; class Mammalia; order Peramelemorphia; family Peramelidae; genus Macrotis; species Macrotis lagotis. Next base: position 232,414,345 of record NC_133661.1, read on the forward strand.
TTTGTAAGGTCAGAAAGATAGACTGGGGCTATGTTGTTAAGAATTTTAAATGTCAAAGAGGAGAGCTCATATTTAATCTCAGAGTAATAAGAACAACTGAAGTTGATTAAATAGGGGATTTACATTATCAGAAGTGACTATGTGTATGTTTTCAGGAATAGGAAAATATATTTTTTTCCATACACAGGATAGATTTTTTAATGCAAACAACCTACACTTATACAATAGAGTGGGAAAGGACGATAGTTAAGAGTAAAAAATATCATTCCAAATTTACAGGCCTAATCAAGTTCTACTAATCCAGAGCTATGAATGATTTCCAGTATTATTTTGGCTATTTCGCCTGAGAGAGAAGGGAGAGCAAGCTATGTAAGACATCCCTTTTTAAAAATAATTTCTTCTTTGATATAGACCTAGAAATGGAATTGCTAGATAAAGGGCATGAACAATTTTATTGCTCTTTGGGAATAGTTCTATATTGCTCTCCAGAAAGGCTGGATCCATTCACAATTCCACCAGCAAAGTATCAATGTCATGTTCCTCCTTCAACCTCTCCAACATTGATCATTTTCCCTTTTTTTTCACCTTGGCCAATCTGATAGGTTTGAGGTGACCTGTTTTAACTTGCATTTCTCTAATCAATAATGATTAGGAACATTTTTTTCATATGACTATATATAGCTTTAATTTCTTCATTTGAAAAATGTCTGTTCATATCCTTTGGTAATTTATCAGTTGTGGAATGACTTGTGAGCTAATTAATTTGAAGCTCCATAAATTTTAGAAAGGAGGTCTTTATCAGAACTCCCATTTGTGAAGATTATTTCTTGTCTTTCTGCTTTCTTTCTAATTTTGGCAGCATTGATTTTATTAGTACAAAAGCATCTTAATGTAATATGATCAAAATCATTCATTTAGCAGTTTATACTGTATGCTATTTCTTTTTTTTCATAAATTTATCCCCTTCTCATAAATCTGATACTTTTGTCAGAATCTCAAAATGAGTTAATTTATGTTTAATTTATGCATATGTAATTGTTCTTTTAAAAAATTACAACTATGATACCAATGTTATTGCTGAGTTTTTTGACATTTTAACTTGAAAGCAATATGCTATAATGTATTTTATGGTCTTGTGTGTGTGTGTGTGTGTGTGTGTGTGTGTGTGTGTGTGTGTGTGTGTGTTTCAGTCTGTGTCCTGATGCAATCAGCTCTGTGTCTGGTGGATCACTTTCTTTATCATAAGCCCATCCTTGTAGTTATTTCCATATTTTTCCACAATTGCTTTTTCTGATTGTAATTCCCTCCATTCATTCCTTTCCACTACCATTTATTATATTTTCTATCTCCTAGAGTGAACAGAGCACAGGCCCTGTGACCAAGAGGCTGAAAACTCACATACCACCTCAGAAATCCACCAACAAGCTGGCCCTGTGTTCTAGGAGAGGTCACCCAATACCAACACCTTGAAAAAAATAAAAAAAGAAAATGTGTTATATCTGAATATCCTATCCTATGATCTTCCCTTTCCTCTATCACCCACATCCACCCTCCTCTCCCCCTGTCCCCCTTCTCTCCTTTTTCTTCAAAATGTCTATATCTTATTTAGTATATATGCTGTTTCCTCTCTCAGTCATTTCTGAAGAGATTGAAGGCTCCTTCATACCTCCCTCACCTTCACCTCTTCCATACCATTGCAAAAGCTAAATCTTTTTTATATGAAATATTTAGCCTATTCTGCCTTTTCTTTCTCTTTCTCCAAGTACATTACCCTTTCACCCTTTGACTCCAATTTTATCATATATTACATCTTCAAATTCAGCTTTCTCCTGTGCCTCATCTATAAAAACTCCTTCTACCTGCTCTATCAAACAAGAAGGTTCATATGAGTATTTTCAATATCATCTTTCAATGAACTAATACTTGCAGTTCATCATCATTAAGTCCTTAATAATTTACCTTTCTTGTAAACCCTCTCTTTGCTTCACATGAATCCTGTACTTGAAGGTCAAACTTTTGGTTCATCTCTGGTCATATCAACAGGAACATTTGAAAGTCCCCTGTTTTGACTTACAGCCAAGATGGTGGAGAGAAGACATGCACAGTTCTAAAGTCTCCTGATCTTGCCCCATCTATCATATGAAATAAACCTCTTAACAGAAATCCGACCCACAAAACCCAGAAAGAAAAGGCAGGAGAAAAAACATCTACCTCAGGATTTGTCTCCTGCAGCAGCATTAGACGAATTTGGGTGGGTGAGTCTGGGCTCAGAGGGAGGATCAGCCCCAGATCAACCAGATTAACAGCTGAATTGGAGCCAGGAGTCTGAGGGCTGAGAAACAGACCTTCTGGATCAGCGGAGGGGATAGAAGCCAGGGGTTTGATTCAACTAGTGAGCAGAGGCACTGGTGTTGGTGCTGTCCCTCTGGAACTTGCCCACAGGGTTGGGCAGAGAGTTCTGGTGCAAGAGAGCTGTGGACACAATCCCTGGGATCCTCTGGTCTGAGGAACTCTGAGTCCATGCCTCCATTACAGGTGAGGCCTCTTCCAGGAAAAAAATAATTGCACACTACTTCAGCCCCAGGCACAGTTATGTGAGCAGAAGAATAAGCCCCTCTGGCAATCAAGAGAGGAATGACCTCAGGCCAGGGCAAAGCCCACCATTGATTGAAGTCAAAAGGACTCATTAGCTCCAACCCCACCCTTCAAGCTCAGGGAGAAGGCCTCAATCAAGGTCATAGACACTCCAGAGAAAGCAACCAGCACCTCCTACTGCCCAACCAGAGAAACTGCACTCAGTGAGTAAAGCCTCTAGTGATACCAAGCCCCTGAACAAGACCCTCCCCAACTCAAGTTCTTAGCAAAATGAAGAACGTTCAGTTGAAAGGTGGATCCATAGAAAAATTCTTGGAAGGGAAAGACCCTAACTCAGAAAGACCAAGAACCTCTGAAGAGAATATGATCTGGTCTTCAGTACAGAAAGGCATACTTGAAGAAATAAGGAAGGAGCTTATAAATGAACTGGAAAATCTGGGAGAGATAATTAATACCTTTCAACAAGAAAACAAATCCTTTGAAAATACAATTGAACTAATACAAAAGGAGGCTAAATCTCTCAGATCCTCAATTGGACAAATACAAAATTAGAATAAGTCTCTCAGATCATCAATTGGACAACTACAAAATGAGAATATATCTCTCACATCATCAATTGGACAAATAAAAAATGAGAATAATTCTCTCAGATCTTCAATTGGGCAAATAAAAAGGAAAATAATTCTCTAAAACCTCAATTGGTCAAATGGTCAAAAGTAGAAATGACCAACTGGAAAAGGAGTTGCAAAAAGTTAACGAAGAAAACTCCCTACAAAACAGAATGGAATCCGCAGAAACTTACGACTCCATGAGACATCAAGAGCCAGTTAAACAAAATCAAAAAATAGAAAAAATAGAAGAAAATGTAAAATGCCTCATCAACAAAACCACTGATCTTGAGAATAGATTGAGGAGGGGCAACCTGAGATTTATAGGACTTCCTGAAAACATTGCAGAGAAAAAAAGCCTGGACTTAATATTACAGGATCTAGTGATGGAAAACTTCTCTGATATCATGGAATCAGAGGGCAAAGTAGTTATTGAAAGAGTACATCGGTCCCCACCAGAAAAAAGATCCTAAAATGGAAACACCCAGGAATGTTATGACCAAATTCCAGAACTATCTGATAAAAGAGAAAATCCTGAAAACAGCCAGAAAGAAACAATGTAAATATCAATGAACCACAGTAAGGATCATGCAAGACCTGGCTGCATAAACTTTAAGGAATCGAAGGGCCTGGAATGAGATATTTTGAAGAGCAAGGGAGCTTGGAATGCAGCCAAGAATCTACTATCCTGTGAAGCTGAGTGAGCCTTCTCTTCCAGGGAAAAAGATGGACATTTAACAAAATAGAAGAATTCCAAATATTCCTGATGAAAAGACCAGAGCTAAATAGAAATTTGGACATCAAACAGGAGGTTCAAGAGACATATGAAAAGGTAAAAAAGGGAGGGCAGTAAAATGACAAAAACTGCTATCCAATTAGTTGAAAATGGCTATGTACCAGCATGGGGGAAAAGATTTTCATAAATCTCGAGAATTGTAACTCCTACAGAAAGAACATACCTATCCAGAAATGACGGACATTCATGATCTATCCATGAGACTGATATCTAATGGGATGTAACTGGCTTTAACCCCACTTGGGAGAAAGACTCTAATAACTCTCAAGAATTTTAACTCTATTAGATAGAATATACTTAACTAGAAGTGACAGATACTCAGAGTTTTCTATGACTCAAATAGAATGATCTAAATAACACTACCTCCTTAAAAATGGGGACTAGAATGAGATGGGAGGAGGGAGGGGATTGAATGGGGGTAAATCACATTAAACTAAGAGGTATAAAATAACTGTGGTAATAGAGGGGGAAAAGGGAGCAGATGAGAAACACCTGAATCTTCTTCACATCAGACTTGGCTTAAAGTCAACCTACACATACTCAGTTAACTTTTAAAACATCCAACCTTTCAAGTATTGAAAGGGAAAAAGGGGAGGGGGCCTGGAGAAAGGGAAAGGGAGTGGGGAAAAAAGGGGGAACTAACAAAAGAAAGGGAAGGGAAAAGGGAAAAAGGGAAAGGGAAAAGAAAAGGGAGGGGGCGATATAGGAGGGCAAACACATGGAAGTAGGTGGTATTCAGAAATAAAATACTGGTGAATGTGGATAAGGGGGGGAAAGGGGGAAAATACAAACAGGGAAGATAGCAAGGAGGGCAATAAAAAATTAGTAATCATAACTTTGAAAATGAATGGGATAAACTCTCCCTTAAAACGTAAGTGAATAGCAGAGTGGATTAAAAAACAGAATCCTACCATATACTGCTTACAAGAAACTCATTTGAAGCAGAGAGATACATATAGATTAAAGGTAAGATGTTGGAGCAAAACATATTTTGCTTCACCTGAAGTAACAAAAGCTGGGGTAGCAACCCTTATCTCAGACAAAGCAACAGCAAAACTAGAGTTAAAAGAGAAAAGGAAGGAAACTTTATCCTCCTAAAAGGTACCATACACAATAAAGTTATTTCAATACTGAATATGTATGCACCAAGTGGGACAGCACCAAATTTATTAGAGGAGAAGCTGAAAGAACAACAGCAAGACATAGAGAGAAAACTGTGCTAGTGGGAGACCTCAACCTCCCACTATCAGTTCTAGATAAATTAAATCATAAAATAAAAAAAGAAAGAAGTTAAGGAGGTAAATAGATTGTTATAAAACCTAGATATGATAGACGTATGGAGGAAACTTAATTGGGATAGAAAGGAATATACCTTTTTTCTCTACAGTAAATGGAACTTATACAAACATTGACCATGTACTAGGACATAAAAACCTAATGATCAACTGCACAAAGGCAGAAATAGTGAATGTATCTTTCTCAGATCACAATGCAATAAAAGTCATAAGTATTATTGGGCCAAGAAGATATAGACCCAGAACAAATTGCAAACTGAATAACCTAATTTTAAAGAAAGAGTGGACAAAAAATATTATAGAAAGAATTAGCCATTTTATCTCAGCTAATAATAATAATGAAACAACATACCAAAACCTAGGGGATTCTTTCAAAGCGACTCTTGGGTGGAATATATCATAGCTATAAATGCTTACATGAATAAATTGGAGAAAGAGTAACTCGATGAACTAAACATGCAACTAAAAAAATTAGAGAAAGAACAAACCAAATATCCCCAATTAAATACCAAATTAATTCTAAAAATTAAAGGAGAAATTAATAAAATCTAAAGCAAAAATCTATAGAATTAATAAATAAAACTGAAAGTTGGTATTATGAAAAAATCAATAAAATTGATAAACTTCTAGTCAATTTGATTAAAAAAAAGAAAGAAGAAAACCAAATTGCTAGGATCATAAATGAAAAAGGTGAATTCACCAACACTGAGGAGGGAATTAGAGTAATAATTTGAAATTATTTTGCCCAAGTCTATGCCAATAAATTTGATAATCTAAGTGAAATGGAAGAATATTTACAAAAATAGAAGTTGCCCAGGTTAAATGAAGAAGAGATTAAACATCTAAACAACCATATTTTAGAAAAAAAAATTCAAGCAGCCATCATTGAAATCTCTAAGAAAAAATCTCCAGGTCCTGATTGATTCCCAATTGAATTCTACAAAACATTTAATGAACAACTGGCTCCAATTCTATATAAACTCTTGGGAATAATAGGGAAAGATGGAACTCTGCCTAACTCTTTCTATGAAACCAGTATGGTGCTATTACCTAAACCAGGAAGAGTTAAAGCAGAGAAAGAAAATTATAGACCTATCTCCCTGATGAATAGAGATGCAAAAATCTTAAATAAAATCTTAGCAAAATGATTACAACAAGTTATAACTAGGATAATACATTATGATCAAGTAGGATTTATTCCAGAAATGCAGGGTTGGTTCAATATTAAGAAAACTGTTAGTATACTCAATTATATCAACAACAAACCTATCAGAAACCATATGATCATATCAATAGATGCTGAAAAAAACTTTTGACAAAAATACAGCGTCCATTCCTACTAAAAATACTAGAGAGTGTAGGAATAAATGGACTATTCCTTAGGATAAATAGCAGTATCTATCTGAAACCATCAACAAACATTATATTCACTGGGGAGTGGCTAGAGGCATTCCCAATAAGATCAAGGGTGAAAAATGGGTTCCCATTATCACCACTACTATTCAATATTAGAAATGTTAGCTTCAGCAATTAGAGAAGAAAAAAGAAACTGAAGGAATTAGAATTGGGAAGGAAGAGACAAAACTCTCACTCTTTGCAGATGACATGATGGTCTACCCAGAGAATCCCAAGAAATCATCCAAAACAACTACTGGAAACAATTACCAAATTTAGGGGTAGCTAGTTGGTGTAGTGGATAAAGCACCGGCCTTGGAGTCAGGAGTATCTGGGTCCAAATCCGGTCTCAGTCACTTAATAATTACCTAGCTGTGTGGCCTTGGCCAAGCCACTTAACCCCATTTGCCTCTCAAAAACCTAAAAATAAATTAGCAATTTTAGCAATGTTGCAGGTTAGTTATAAAATAAACCCTCATAAATCCTCAACTTTTCTATATATGTCTAGCAGGATACAGCAGGAAGAGCTAGAAAGAGAAATCCTATTCAAAGTAACCTCAGACAATATAAAATACTTGGGAGTCTATTTGCCAAGACAGACTCAGAATCTTTTTGAAAACACTTATAAAACAATTCTCACACAAATTAAATCAGATTTAAATAACTTTGTAAATATCAACTGCTCATGGATAGGTAGAGCTAATACAATAAAAATGACAATTCTACTAAAATTAAACTACCTGTTTAATGCCCTACCAATCAAAATTCCAAAAAGTTACTTTAATGAGTTAGAAAAAAATTGTAAGTAAATTCATATGGAGAAATAAAAAATCAAGAACTTCCAGGAGTTTAATGAAAAAAGCACAAAAGAAGGTGGCTTAGCCCTACCTGATCTGAAATTATATTATAAAGTATCAGTCATCAAAACTGTTTGGTATTGGCTAAGAAATAGAGAGGTGGACCAGTGGAATAGACTAGGTATAAAAGTGGCAGATGATTATAGTAATCTGCTGTTTGATAAACCCAAAGAGTCCAGCTATTGGGATAAAAATTCCCTCTTTGATAAAAACTGCTGGGATATTTGGAAGTTAGTATGGAAGAAACTTAGATTAGACCAGCACCTAACACCCTTTACCAAGATAAGATCCAAATGGTTACAGGACATTTTTAAAGTATCTTTCCTATATTTGTTTTCCATTTCAGTTGTTTTTAATGAGATATTCCACATTTTCTTCCAATTTTTCATTCTTTTTGTGTTGTATTATTATTCCTTGAGTTCTTGCAAAGCCATTAGTTTCCTTTGTCTCCACACTACATCTGAAGGCTTTGTCTTCCTGAGAGAGCTTTCTTATTTCCTTTTCCAACTGGTCAGTTCTGCTTTTTTGAAGCATTCTTCTCCTTAATAACTTTATTAACTGTTTTATCCATTTGACCTAAGATGGTTTTTAACATTTTATTTTCTTCAGAATTTTTTTTTGATATCCTTGACTAAGCCTACTGGTTTGGTTTCCATGTTTTTTCCTGCATCTCTCTCATTTCCCCCCAATTTTTCTTCTTCCTTGCTTACTTATTTATTTTCAAAATATTTTTTAAGCTTGGTCATAGCCTAAGCCTAACTTCTATATTTCTTGGAGTTTTTAGATGCAGAAGTTTGGACTTTATCATCTTCAGATTGAGTATTTTGGTCCTCCATGGGATCAAAGTAATTGGCTGTGGAACACACACCTGTAAGGACCTCAGTGTGTGAGGCTCTGACTACTCTCCTGTTTTGTGAATGACTACAGGCACACCTGTCTGCACCAGGGCTGTGAGGGAGGGTCCCTGTTTTATGGGAGACCAGACTGCATCCAGGACCTGAATTTGGTCAAAGCCCTAGCGTCCTGGTCCAGGAATAGAGGACAGACCTCAACAGCCTCCTTCCACTTCCTTACCTTCAGTGCACTGAGCACTCTTTGCACAGCTGTCTGGAAGCTCCTGCTGGATGGTTGCATGGACCTCCTGCCTTTTCCTGGGATCTTGTCCTGCTGAGTCCCATGGCTGAGGGACTGGGCTCTGGCAGAGGCCTCCCTGCTGGTCTTCCAAGTTGTGCTTGATGCTCACAGGAAATTGCTTCTGCTTCTGGGATCCCACACTCCCAGGCACCCTGGCGCTGTTACCATGAGGCTGAAGTTCCTTAGCTCAGATGTGGTGCTACCCTTCCAACTCCATGGAACAATTTTCACACCATTTTCCAGGTTACCTCCGGGGGGCAGGGAGAATTGCTTCACTGGATATTTCTTTGGCTTAATAATTTAGTTAGATTCATAATTTTAAGGTTTGTGAAAGATTTGGAGAGATCACCTAAGAGAGGCTCTTCTCATGCCACCATCTTGTCTCTGTCCCCTTTCTCATGGTGTTTATGAAATGTTCAATAAATACTTTGCATATGATGCCTATTTTATTTTTAAAAATGTGACAACAGATTAGAGAAAGATGATGTAGAAGAAATTGAGTATAGCAGAATTGTATTTTGTGAAGAATGGTGAGACATAGGTATTCTGACTTCTAAGCAAGAACTTCCTATTTGTTAAAAAAAGTTTTGGGAAAAAATGAAAAGCATTCAGCTAGAAATTATATAAAGAACAATATTTTATACACCTGCCACAACAAACTTGAAAATAATATATGACTTACATCTAAAAGTTCATGTAATTTTAAACAAGAAGGCAAAAGGAAAAAATTTCAATTATTTAGAAAAGAAAGGATGATTGACATAAAAGGTAAAATGACACTTTTGATTGAATTAAATTGTAAAACTTCTGCTCAAACAAAATTGGTAGAATCAGAAGTGAAATTTATTAGAAAAATCTCCATGGGAAATGTCTCTGTCAAATTTTTAAATTCAAAAATTTGTATCAAAATTGTATATCATTATTAAGAAATAAAATCATTTTCCCATAGGGTCAGAATGTTCAAGGAATCAAGAATACTAACAGAAGGTTCGCAAATGAGACATGCAAGACATTAACAATAATATGAAAATTGTACTAAATCAGGAATAATCAGAAAAATACAGCTCAAAAAACTCATACTCCTCTCATTAGAAAAGGAAACATAGAGAATGGAACATACTAATTTCTAGGAGGATAGTAAAGCTATTGGAACTCTGAATTGGCATAAGGAAAACAATTTGGAAATATTCTCCAAAGTTCATTAAACTGTAACCTATTGTTGATGTGATATGACAGGGATGATGACAATGATGAAAATGATGATAATGATAATAGCTAAAAAAATAGATTTTTTTAATTATATAGACCTTCAAGATTTGCAAAATCTTTTATAAATGGTATTCTACTTAATCCTCACAACTCAATGATACAGGTACTATTATCACTGTTAACAGATGAGGACAGATAAATAGATTCAAGTGTTTAGTCAGACAGAGAATAACTGACTTGCATGGCTTCATACAATCAATAACTATCTAAAAAGAATATGAATTTAAGTATTTCCATGTTACCTTGGGTTGGAGAATTGCCTCACTGGATCCTTCTGTAGTTCTGTCTTTTGATAATTTAGTAAGAGTCTTAATTTTAAGGTTTGTGAAAGATTTGGAGAAAGCACCAAAGAGAGGCTCTTCTCTTGCTACCATCTTGGCTCTGTGACTACAGGAACAGAATTTGTTCTCCAGAACGTTTGGATCCATTCACAATTCCACCAGAAAAGTATCAATGTCATGTTACTCCCACAACTTCTCCAACATTTATCATTTTCATTTTTTCTCGTCTTGGCCAATTTGGTAGTTGTGAGATAATATCTCATTGTTTTTTAATTTGCTTCTCTCTAATCAATAACAATTAAGAGCACTTTTTCATATGATATACCTTTAATTGTTCATGTGAAAATGATCTATTCATAACTTTTGACCATTGTTCAATTGGACAATGATTTGTGATCTTATAAATTTGATATAGTTCTCTTTATATTTGAGAAATAAGACCTTTTTCAGAACTCCTTGTTGTAAAGATTGTTTCCCAATTTTCATTTTGTGAATTATAAATATTTTATTTATTTTGAATTTTATAATTTCTCCCCAATCTTACTTCCCTCCACCCACAGAAGGCAATTTGCCAGTCTTCACATTCGTTCTATGATGTACATTGATCCAAATTGAATATGATGAGATAGAAATCATATCCTTAAGGAAGAAAGATACAGTATAACAGATATCCCATCCTTCCTGGTTTCTAATACAACAATAGTGTTCTGTGACATACATATACCAAAGTTTGGTAAGCCATTCCCCGTTTGAAGGACATTTAATTGATTTCTAATTTTTTGCCACCACAAAAAAGGGCTGCTATGAATATTTTTGTACAAGTGATGTGTTTACCCTTTTTTATCATCTTTTCAGAGTAGAGACCCAGTCGTAGTATTGCTGGATCAAATGGTATGCACATATTTTTTTGCTCTTTGGGCATAATTCCAAACTGCTCTTCAGAATGGTTGGATGAGTTCACAGCTCCACCAAGAATATAATAGTTTCCCAGATTTCCCACATCCCTTCCAGCATTGATCATTATTCTTTCTTGTCATATTGGCCAGTCTGAGAGGTAGGAATTGTTTTGTCAGAAAAGCTTTAATTTGCCTTTCTCTAATAGGTAATGATTTAGGGCAATTTTTCATATGACTATGGTTCATTTTGATTTCCTCATCTGTAAATTGCCTTCACATATCCTTTGACCATTTGTTAATTGGGGAATGGCTTTTAAAAAAATGACTCAGTTCTCTGGATATTTTCAGAAATGAGGACTTTGTCATAAATACTAGCTGTAAAGATTGTGAGCCAGTTTACTACTTTATTTTGATCTTGGTAACAGAGGTTTTGTCTGTGCAAAAACTTTTTAATTTAATGTAATAAAATCATCTAGTTTGTGTGTTAGTGTTGTTCTCCATCTCTTCCTTAGTCATAAACTGCTTCCCTTTCCATAGATCTGACAGGAAAACTACTCCTTGAGCTTCTAGTTTGCTTATAATAATGTTTTTAATTTTATCTTGTTATAGAGTTTATAGAGTGTGAGGTGTTGGTCTAATCTAAGTTTTTCCATATTAACTACCAATTTTCCAAGCTGTTTTTATCATAGAGAGAGATTTTATCTCAATAACTGGACTCCTTGGTTTTATCAAACAGTAGACAACAATAATCATTTCCTGCTATTGCACCAAGTATATTCCACTGTTCCACTACTCTATTTCTTAGCCCGTACCAGGTAGTTTTGATGACTGATGCTTTATAATATAATTTTTGATCAGGTAGGACTAAGCCACCTTCTTTTGCATTTTTTTCCATTGAATCCCTGGAAATTCTTGACTTTTTAATTCTTCATATGAATTAACTTACAACTTTTTCTAACCCATTAAAGTAAATTTTTGGAATTTTGATTGGTAGGGCACTAAACAGGTATGTTACTTTTGGTATAATTGTCATTTTTATTTTATTAGCTCGACCTGTACATCAGCAGTTTATGTTAACCCAGTTATGTAAATCTGACTTTATTTGTGTGAGAAGTGTTTTGTAATTGTTTTCAAAAAGATTCTGAGTCTCCCTTGGCAAATAGACTCCCAGGTATTTTATATTGTCTGGGGTTACTTTGAATGGGATTTCTCTTTCTAACTCTTCCTGCTGTATCTTGCTAGTCATATAGAGAAGAGTTGAGGACTTATGAGGGTTTATTTTGTATCCTACAACCTTGATAAAATTGCTAATTGTTTCCAGTAACTTTTTGGATGATTTCTTGGGATTCTCTAGGTATACCATCACGTCATCTTTAAAGAGTGAGAGTTTTATTCTTCCTTCTCAATTCTAATTCCTTCAATTTCTTTTTCTTCTCAAATAGCTGAAGTGAAAGCTAACTTATTTTTAGGATTTTGCAAGGCAAATGGGGTTAAGTGGCTTGCCTAAGGCCACACAGCTAGGTAATTATTAAGTGTCTGAGAACGGATTTGAACCCGGGTACTCCTGACACCAGGGCCGGTGCTTTATCCACTGTGCCACCTAGCCACCCCTTGAAGATCACATTTCTAATATGATATTGAATAGTAGTGATAGTATTGGTAATGGGCATCCTTGTTTCACCCCTGATCTTATTGGAATGCTTCTAGCCTCTCCCCATTGAATATAATATGGAATATAATGCTTGTTGATATTTTCAGATAGATACTGCTTATTATTCTAAGGAATAGTCCATTTAATGATATACTTTCTAGTGTTTTTAGTAGGAATGGGTACTGTATTTTGTCAAAAGATTTTTCAGCATCCATTGATAAAATTATTTAATTTCTGATAGATTTGTTGTTGACATAATTAGTTATACTAACAGTTTTCCTAATATTGAACCAACCCTGCATTCCTGGGACAAATCCTACTTGGTCATCATGTATTATCCTGGTGATAACTTGTAATTGTTTTGCTAAGATTTTATTTAAGATTTTATTTAAAATTTTTGAATCTATATTCTTCAAGGAAATAGGTGTATAATTTTCTTTCTCTTTTTTAACTCTTCCTGGTTTAGGTATCAGCATCATATTGGTGTCATAGAAAGTGCTAGGCAGAATTCCATCTTCCCCTATTTTTCCAAAGTGTTTAGATAGGATTGGAACCAAATGTTTCTTAATTTTTTAGTAGAATTCACTTGTGAATCTATCAGGCCCTGGAGATTTTTTCTTAGGGAGTTCAATGAATGCTTTTTTAATTTATTTTTCTGAGATAGGTATGTTTAGGTATTAAATCTCCTCTTCATTTAACCTGGAAACTTATATTTTTGTAAATAATTGTCCATTTCACTTAAATTGTCAAATTTATTGGGCTAGAGTTGAGCAAAAGAATTATGAATTGTTTATTTAATTACCTTTTCATTGGTGGTGAGTTTACCTTTTTATTTATGATAATACTAATTCGGTTTTTTTTTTTTAATCAAATTGACCAGAGGTTTACAAATTTTATTGGATCTTTCATAAAAAAACTCTTAGAGTTATTTATTAATTCAATAGGTTTTTTGATTTTCAATTTTATTAACTTCTTTAAATTTCTGAATTTCTACTTCGGTATTTAATTGGGGGGTTTTAATTTGTTCTTTCTCTATTTTTTTAGTTGCATATTTAGTTCATTGATTTCCTCTTTCTCTAATATATTCATGTAAGCATTTAAAGATATAATATATCCCCTGACAGTCATTTTGTGTGAATACCATAGGTTTTGGTATGCTGTTCCATTACTGTCAATATATGGGTTAAAATAATGAATTCTTTTTGTAATTTGTTGTTTGATCTAGTCATTCTTTAAAGTGAGGCTATTCAGTTTCCAATTAGTTCTGGTTCTATATCTCCTTGTCCTGATATTACACGTGATTTTTATTGTATTGTGATCTGAGAAAAATGAATTCACTATTTTTGCCCTTCTGCAAGTTTTTTTTTTAATTAGGTTTTTATGCCCTAGTACATGGTCAATTTTTGTATATGTTCCATGTACTGCAGAAAAAAAGATATATTCCTTTCGGTTCCCATTAAGTTTCCTCTAGAATTCTATAATATCTAGGTTTTCCTTTTTTTTTTTTTTTTAGATTTTATCAGACAATGGGTTTACGTGGCTTGCCCAAGATCACATGACTAGGAAATTATTAAATGTCTGAGGTCAGATTTGAACACAGATACACCTGACTCCAAGGCCAGTGCTCTATTCACTGCACCACCTAACCACCCACCATATCTAGCTTTTCTAACAATCTATTTACCTCCTTAACTTCTTTCTTTTTTGTTTTATGATTCGATTTATCTAAATGTCCATCTTTTCCCCTGACAGAGAAAGCTCAGCTTTGCCAGATAGTGGATTCTTGACTGTGTTCCCAGCTCCCATGCTCTTTGGAATATCTCATTCTAGGTCCTCGATAACTTAACAGCCAGGTTCTGTATAATACTTTCTTTGGCTCCTTGGTATCTAAATTATTTCTTTCTCGATTTTTGCAGAGATTTTTCTTTTATCTGATAGTTCTGGAATTTGGTCACAACATTCCTTGGTGGTTTCATTTTAGGATCTCTTTCCAGAGGGGAGAGACATATTCTTTCAATAATTATTTTGCCTTCTGGTTCCATGATATCAGGGCAATTTTACATCATTAAATCCTGTAATATTTAGTCCAGGCTTTTTTTCTCTTCAATGTTTTCAGGAAGACCTATAATTCTCAGGTTCTCCCTCCTTAATCTATTCTCAAGGTCAGTGGTTTTGGTGGTGAGGTATTTTACACTTTCTTCTTTTTTTTTCTATTTTTTGGGTTTTTTCTAACAGACTCTTGCTGTCTCATGAAGTCATTAGTTTCTGCAGACTCCATTCTTTTCTTTAGAGAGGAGTTTTCTTCATTTACCTTTTGCAACTCCTTTTCTAATTGGCCAATTCTATTTTTGAAAGAGCTTTCCATTTGACCAATTGAGGTTTTGAGAGAATTATTTTCTTTTTGCAATTGCCCAACTGAGGATCTGAAAGAATTATTCTCATTTTATATTTGTCCAGTTGTATTTTCCAAAGATTTGTTTTCTTGTTGCAAGGTGTTAATCTTTCCTTGGTTTTCTTTTCCCAAATATTCCAATTGATTTTTAACTTCTTTCCTTATTTCTTCAAGGAAGTCTTTCTGTGCTGTAGACCATATCATATTCTCCTCAGAGGTTCTAGATCTCTCTGAGTTAGGGTCTTTTTCTTCCAAGAATTTTTCTATGGATCCACCTTTCTGCTGGCATTTCTTCATTTTGCTAAGACCTTGAGTTGGGCAGAGGCTGGTTCACAGAGGTTTGGTGTTGGGATCCCTAAAGACTTTACTCACTGAGTGTAAATCTCCACCTGGACAGTAGGGGTGCTAGATGATGTGCTCACTGAGTGTAATACCTCCAGCTGGCCAGTAGAAGGTGCTGTTTGCTTTCTCTAGAATGTCTGGGACCTTGTTTGTAGCCTTCTCCCCTGAGCTGGAGGAAGTGATTGAAGCTGTTAAATACTTTTGTCTTTGATTAATAGTAGGTTATACCCTGGGGTGAGGCAATCACTCTCCCTATTGTCAGCTGAGGTGGTTCTGCTGCTAGGTCTTAGCCTGTGGCACAGGTAGTCTATAATTGTTTTTGCTTTTGGGAAGAGGCTTCAACTGAAATGGAAGTGTGAACTCTTGAGTTCCCCCTGACCAGAGGAGTACAGCAATGAAGTCTGCAGCTCTCCCTCACTGGAACTCTCCGTCTAGCCCTTCTGGCAAGCTCCCGAGGGTCAGTGCCAACGCCAATGTCTCTGCTACATAGTTGACCCAAGCCCCTATGGTTGACCAGACTCTAGCCCTGCCACTGATCAAGCTGCTATAGTTCTCAGGCCATCAGGCTCCAGCTCAGCTGCTAATCAGGTTAATCCTTGGTTAATCCAGACTCCCAGGATCTCCCTGTTCCTATGTTCCATCAGAGTTTGCCCTATCTGCCCAGACTCACCTATGATTGCAGAAGACAAATTCTGAGTTAGATGTTCTTTCTCCTGGCTTTTCTTTCTGAGTTTTGTTGATTGGCTTTCTATTAAGAGGTTTGTTTCATACCATATATGGAGGAAAATTAGGAGATTTTAGAACTGTAGCTGTCTTCCCTCCACCATCTTGGCCGGAAGTCATTTCCTAACTTTCTGCTCCTTCCTCTTTTACTAATAGTTGGAGGCTCATTGAATATGAATATGTGTGGGGGTGCAAAAATCCCCTCTCAAAGAAGATAAGTAATGAATGTCTCTGTGAATTTGTAATATGCAGAACCAAAATTAATATATATAGGGTCCTTTAGGATAGAGGTTGAACTTCTTTTATTTTGTATCCCTGACATCTACCACACATTAATCTTAATAATCTTTCCTAAATTATACTGTACTCTATTTATACATGAAGATAGAAACAGTCAAGCAAGGAAAATTGACATCTGACCCAAGCTAAGTCATGACTTGTAAAGAGAAAATGCAACTGTAAGCTATGGAAAGGAAAAAAAAAATCAAATATAGACTGACTATGAGGAGAGATATGCAATCAAATCCTGAACTCCTCTAAGACCAGAGAGAAATGAATTCCAGCTAAAAATTAAAGTTTAGCATATGTTTTCCTTCTGGAACTTATCCTTTTTTTAAGGTTTTTTGCAAGGCAGTGTCGTTAAGTGACCTGCCCAAGGCCACACAGCTAGGTAATTATTAAGTGTCTGAGACTGGATTTGAACTCAGGTATGCCTGCTTCCAGGGTCAGTGCTCTATGCACTGTGCCACCTAGCTGCCCCCTGGAACCTTATCTTGAAAAAACTTCATAATTTTAAGAGGGGAGACAAATGATGCAAAATAATGCTTTATTGCTATAGGAATAGGGTTTAAAAAATATTCTTAGCAGGAAGGATATCTAATATTAATCTTTAACCCAAGATTTCTGATTTTTCTTGGTCCTGTAGTCTCTTGTCAATATTCAACTCAATTTAGTTAACAAAACATTTTAAATTCCTACTATGTCAAAGAATCTAATTTAGGAATAAAGATAAAAAGTAGAATATTACATGACTTAAGGAGTTTGTAATGTATTTCCTGGAGAGCAATATGGAACTATGCTCAAAGAATAATATGACTTTTCATACCCTTTGACTTAGCAATTAAAATTCTAGGTCTACATCCAGAAGAAATTATAAAAAATGGGAAAAATCCTACATGTTCCAAAATATTCATTGCATCTATTTTTGTAGTGTCAACGAAATGGAAATTGAGGGGATGTCCATCAATTGGGAAAAGGCTAAACAAGTTATGGCTCATGAATGCTATGTAATATTATTGTTCAATAAGAAACCACAAATGGTCAGACTCTAGAGAAGCATAGAATGACTCATGGGATCTGATACTGAGTGAAGGGAGTAGAATAAAGAGAACAACTTACATATCAACAATAGCATTATGAGATTAACAATCTTGATCGAAGCAGCTCTTCTCAGCAGTCCAGAGAGATGGGACAGCTATATTTGTCTAGATATGGACTATATTATCCCCATTCTGATGAAGAAAACACACACACACACACACACACACACACACACACACACACATACACAAGCAAATTCTTCTGAATCTGACGAACACTTTATAAAAATTATCTCTTATGTATCTCTTTACCTTAATCATAATTCCCCATACTGAAAATTACTAATTTGTAAATATATTTATCAAAATATATAAGTACAATGCTAACCTGACTGTGTGCCGTGAGGGGAAGGCAGTCAAAAGGGAGGGTAGAAGGAAATTTCGTAACTTAAATATATTCATGTGCATATGGATGAAAACAAATAAATAAAAAAGGAAATGTTACTGGTCCTCAGATTATTAAATACAAAGTAATTTGAGAAAAGAAAGAGAGCACTAATAATTTTCAAAATAGATGAAGTCAGGGAAAGTTTATAGGGATATTTAGAATAAGAAGTAGAGAGTGAATTCATCTCAATCAAGGAATATGGGCAAAGACAAATTGTCTAGAGAGTATATGTGGAATACAGGGAACAGCTAATCACTTGGTAAATATAACATCAAGTGGGTGAAGATATAAACTGAGATATAAAAGCATTGAGTTGCATATAAGATACAGAAGATTATTATTCTTCCAGACTTAAATGAAATTTCAAAGTGCATTTCATCTTTATGAAAATAAGCTTTTTTAAATCTGAGAAAAATTATGATATTCAAGGGAGAAGAACATGTGATAAGGACTTTTTTATGTGGCTTTTGAACAAGTCCTTTCATTAAGGTTAAGAAACCTGAAGGAAAAAAAAGGATTCAAACTTTTTGATGAAAATACACTCTAGGGGTGGCTAAGGTGGCACAGTGGATAGAGCACCAGCCTTGGAGTCAGGAGTACCTGGGTTCAAATCCGGTTTCAGACACTTAATAATTACCTAGGTGTGTTGGCCTTGGGCAAGCCACTTAATCCCATTTGCCTTGCAAAAAACTAAAAAAATACACTCTAACCTAAGGAAGCTTTGCTATAATTTATACAATAAAGGGACAGAATTGAGATTTATTCCTTTAAGTACACTATTCCAGAACAACCACAAAAGCCTGCTCTCAAACATAAAAAAATGAATATAACAAGGAAGTCGAAAACATTTTGTATAATATTTTGGTAATTATTCTTCTATAGTCTAATGAAAATCTTTTCAAAACTAATCTATATGGGCATGTTAGTGGTTTATCAGATTCAAATATTAATTTTTTTTTTAAATTCAAGACTATCAAGGCTAATTTTTTATGTTTTTGCAAAGTAAATGGAGTTAAGTGGCTTGCCCAAGGCCACACAGCCAGGTAATTATTAAGTGTCTGAGGCCAGATTTGAATTCAGGTACTCCTGACTTCAGGGCTGGTGCTCTATCCACTGTGCCACTTAGCCACCCCTTTCAATGTTATTTTAACAGGAGGGGTAGGAGTAACTGCCCCTGGTCTCCAATGGAAGTTTGAATTGCTTGTCAGAGAGAAAACAAATATAACTAGAATAGAGAATAAGTAATATGACAAATGAAAAAGATTACTTGGATTTAAGAATTAGAGTATTTCCCAACTTTGTAATTTACTACCTAGCATAACCTTGGATATAGTATCAGATTTCTTTGGAACTCCATCTGTAAAATAAAAGGGATTATACTCAATGACCTCTAAGGATCTTTTTAGCTCAAAATTTATAGTATACTTGTTTTAAAAAGTAGCATCATTTTGAATGTTCCATATGTTAACTTTTCCTTAGAAAGTGGTATGTAATCTTGGATCTGTTGTTGACTAGATGTGGGTAAATAGCTTTATCATTCAGAATTGTAGTAAATAGGTAAAAAAATACTTATGTTCCTTCTTTATATTTTTTGGTGGGAATCTCTTCGTAAAAATACAAGAATCAAAAAGCTGCATTATTATTTTTATTATTATGTAACATACACACAAAGAAACACTATACCCACGCATCTATCTGCTATCTATCCTATCTGCTCTGCTCACCTTAATGTAAGTTCTGATGACTTTGTCTGAATCAAGTAGAGGTATTGTACATTTTGGTAGACAAATTGAACTCAAATTTGGTCAGCTTCCTAATGTTTTGCTATACTTTGTTTATTGATCTAGAATAGAATTTCTGATTTTAATAGTCTACTTCAGAAATGTATTCCTACTCATCTCAGTCAATTGTAATTTCAGCTTTTTAAAATCTCTTTTGGAATAGTTTTTTGTTTGTTTTTTAGATCTATGCTTCTTGGTTGGGTACCTTATTTTCTATACCCGATGGTGTATACTCTTTGTATGCCAAGGTTTTGCTGTTTTGGGGCAGAAAGGAGATTTAAAGAGTTGTCTAGTCTTAATCCCTAGAACATGCCAGCCCTGTTTCTAGGAGTATATATGAACTTGACTGAATTTAAATGACTAACCTAGTGGAATGAGTCAACTAGAAGAAAAGGTATACCGTGAGATTTTAGAATACTTTAGTCCTTTGTAACACATCCAAACTGTTCTATATATTATGGTGTAGGGATAGGGATAGGATGGTGATAAGGCTAACAATAGATATACAGAAAGAGAAATAGGTATTCAGAAAGAGAAAAGACTAGATCTGAAATGTTATTATTGCAGGGAACTGGCAGATGAGTGAATCCCCTATATCATTGTCAGTCATTGTCTTTTCTGTATTTTAGTTTCGGAAATTTTCTTTGGGAACTGAAAAAATGACTTTGTTTTTAAAAGTGACTTTCATAGGGGTGGCTAGGTGACATAGTGGATAAAGCTCTGGCCTTGGAGTCAGGAGTACCTGGGTTCAAATCCGGTCTCAGACACTTAATAATTACCTAGCTGTGTGGCCTCGGGCAAGCTACTTAACCCCATTTGCCTTGCAAAAAAAAACTAAAAAAAAAGTGACTTTCATATGATCACATAGACAGTATATGTCAGAAGCAAAAGTTGAGTCTCAGTCTCCTTGACCAGTTCTCTATCAATTACACAATACTGCCCATCATCAGAATTTGAGATGTGTGATAAAGGCTACAAAATATATCTCTCTTCTCAATATCACCTGTGCTTAAACTTGGATATATATATATATATATATATATATATATATATATATATATATATATATATATATGTATATATGTATATATGTATATATACATATTCTTGACATTTATGATCACCATGGATAGTCATATTTTAATATGAACTCTTTGGCATCTTTTTTATTATTTTCCCAAAGTTGATTGTTTGGCTGATTCATCATGATTCAACTCTTTGTGAAACTATATAAAATTTTCTTGGCAAAGATACTGGAGTAGATTGTCATTTTCTTCTCCAGATCAATTTTCAGATGAGGAAACTCAGGTGAACAGCTGACTTGTCCAGAATTACACAGCAAGTAAGTATTTGAAGCTGGATTTGAACATAGATTCTCCTGACCCCCAAGTTCAGTCATTGCAGTGCTAAGCTGCTCTTCAACCTATGCAGTCATTCCCTAACTTATGGGTATACCTCTACATTCCTATATTAGCAAGAATCATATTTCATTCCTGTTTTATATGAATTGTTAAAATATCGATGGCCACAAGTTTATCTGTCATGTATGTGACTAAAGGGGGGAAATGACTTTATTACTGGTTTTGTAAACCTTGAATACTTAAAATACTGTAATTACATGTCAAATGTTGATATGTTTACATTTAAATGTTTCAGAGTATTTATTAGCCACTTTAAGAAGTAAATAATATGTAAGCCTTTGTAATCAGCATCATATTGTACTGCCATAAATAAGGAAAAAAAACAATAATTGCATCTTCTTTCCAAAATGTAGATGTTTCTATCTTACTTTTTTTTGGTTTGCAGGTTAGTGAAATATAACAGCTCCTTCCCCTCAAAGAATTTATTCTAATAAGTTCTTTGATCCTTCTAGATGAAAGGGCTACAGACATCATTATTGCTTGAGGCTTTGTCTTTTGGGACTCACTATAATGCTTTTGAACAAAAAAGAGAGCCAAAGGTTTTCCTGATTTCACTGCTTTTTTTAAAAAAAGAAAAAAAATGCCTTGTCTATCTTCTTATTAAGTTATATGTGAATGGTTTGAAAACAAAATCCTAGCAAAAACATGGAATTTGAACAAATTATTTCCTAATATTTAGGAACTTCATAGAGTCACTTATACAATAAATGTGATTGTCCTGCTAGTTATTTTCAAAAATTGCTGTTAAAGTGAATTGATTAAGATTTATAATAGACCTTTGATAATGAAGGAAAAGTGATAGGTACAGCAATTTTTCTACTAATTTTTTCCTTATTTAGAATTAATAATCAGCTAAGTCTGTGATATTAATAATTTGTTTCAGTCATCTAGTCAATTAAATACCTGTATTCCAAGCTCTGTTCTTGGACTCAGAGATGTAATGACAAAAATTAAATAATTCTTAACCTCAAGAACCTTAGAAGCTTACCTTTCACTATGGAAAAAACAATATTTAAGTATATATAAACATCTTATGAAATAGATACACGATAATTTGTGGGAATGACAATGAAGAAATTCTTTTATTGGGTGGGGTCAGTTGAATTACTATGGATTATTTAATTATTGTTGTTATTAGAGACTACCCATATTTTTATATAAACTAAGCAAAACTGATATTAATTTCTTTTAGTTCAATCAAACCAACATAAAAAATAAGCCGAGTCAACAAAAAATTATTGAAAACCTATTACATTCCCAATACTCTGTTAATTGCTGAACAAAAAAAGGAAAGCAAAAGAAAATCCCTGCTATAGAGAATTAAAAAGGACAGACTAATGAGCAAAAAATATGTAAAATCTGTATACATATAAGATATAAACAGGAAAAAGTGGAAATAATCAGCAGAAAGAAGGCATTAAGGCTAGGAAAAAGTTACTGATACAGGTGGAATTTTAACTGATTTTTAAAGGAAACCAGGGAAGGCAGAAGGTAAAAGTGAGAAAGAAGTAAATTCTAGGTGTGTATGGACAGTCAGGGAAAATAATTGGAGTAAGGGGTTAGTATGTATATTTTTAATGCCTTAATGTTTAAGACAACTACTTATTTGAAATAAGCTTCAATCTCAAATTCTTCAAATTTCACCAAATCTTCCTTTACATTTAATGCTTTCTTTTTTCAACTTAAACATGATGAATCACAGCTCTGTTTAATATAATTCACTGTCAGTTTGTCTACTTCTTTCTTCTCCCATATTTATATATCAAATATTTATAGTAAAATCTAACCAAAACAAGGTATTGGCAAGTTAACTAAAATAAGTACTGTTCTCTACTTTTGTTACACAACCACTTTTACTTTAAAAAGTGAAAAATATGCTGCATTATCCAGCTTTTGAAATTATGATCAATCATTGTTTTAGTCAAAGGATTAAGGTAATCTTAAAATTATCATTATAATTATATTAAATATAGATCATACATTATCAATTCATACAAGACTTCATGTATTTCTCTGAATTTGTCATATTCCTTTTTCTTATGACACAATACATTTTTATTACAGGCATGTACCACACTTGAATAAACCCATTCTAAAACTAATGAATATATGTATTTTGCTATTCCTATTTCAATAAAGCATAATCTTCTCATTCCCCCCAAAAGTGCTCCTTTTTTACATGTCATTTTTTCTATATTCATGATCTCCTTGTGATACATACTAATTCATGTTACATGTAGAGACTTGTTGGTTCAGGAAATGAAATTCTGTTCCTGTAGGTCGGGAGACAAATTCATATTCTTTTTAGATACTTACTGACTCTATGAAGCCATACAAGTCAGTTACCCTCTGTCTGCCTAAACACTTATACCTATTTATTCTATCTTCATCTGTTAACAATGATAATAGTACCTGTGTCTTTGGGTTGTGAGGATTAAGTAGGATACTATTTGTAAATGATTATACAAATCTTGAAGCCCTATATAATTAAAAACATATTTTGCTAGCTATTATAATTATCGTCATTGTCATCATTGTCATCATCACTGTCATATCAGTTCAGTACTAGGTTATGATTTAATGAACTGTGGGGAATATTTCCAAATAGTGTTCCTTACTCCAAATCAGAGCTCCAATAATGTGACTGTCCTCAAAGACATTAACATGTTCCATTTTGTTTATTTTCTTTTCTAATCAGATGCATATGAGGTGTTTTTGAGCTACATTTTTCTGATTATTACTGATTTGGTACATTTTCATATTATTATTAATGTCTTGCATGTCTTATTTGAGAACCTTCTGTTCATATTCTTGATTCCTTGCACATTCTTACCCTATTTTGATTTATTTCTCAATAATTATATACAATTTTATATATATTTTTGAATTTAAAAATTTGTCAGAGGCATTTGCTATGCAGATTTCTCTAAGAAAATTCACTTCTGAATCTAATGATTTTGTTAAAGCAGAAGTTTTAAAACTTTATCCAAACCAAAGTGTCATTTTATCTTTTATGACACCCATCCTTTCTTTTTTAAATAATTCTCACACTTGTCATAATTTCTTTCTTTTTTCCTTCTTGTTTAAAATTCCATGAACTTTTATCTGTAATTCATATATTCTTTTAATGTTTATTGTGGCATGTGTATAAAATATTGTACTTTATATAGTTTCTATCTGCATGCTTTTCATTTTTCCCAAAACTTTTTTTTAACAAATAGGAAGTTCTTGCTTAGAAGTCAGAATACCTATGTCTCCCCATTCTTCCCACAATACAATTCTGCTATATTCAATTTCTTCTGCATCTTCTTTCTCTAATCTGTTGTCACACTTTTAAAAATAAAATAGGCATCATATGCAAGCTATTTTTTGAACATTTCATAAAGACAATAAAGGGGGTGGAGACAAGATGGTGGCAGGAGAAAAGCCTCTCTTAACTGCTCTCTAAAATATATCACAAACCTTAAAATTATGAATCTAACTAAATTATCAAGAGACAGATGCACAGAGAGATACAGTGAGGTAATTCTCCAGTCCGAGGTAACATATAAATTACTGGGAAGAGTCTGTTCCATGGTGTTGGAAGGGCAGCACCACAACAGAACTAGGGAACTTCAGTCTCCCAGGAACAGCCCTGGAGTGCCTGGGCTTATGTGCTCCCAGAAACAGAAGCAGTTTCCTAACCTGCACCCCAGGGAATAACAAGCACAACTTGAAAGGCCAGCAGGGAGCCCTCAGCCAGAACCCAGTCCCTCAGCACAGTCATGGCACTCAGAGCAGACCAGATCCCAGGAGAAGGGAGAAGGTCCATGGAACCACCCAGCAGGAGCCTCCAGGCAGCTGTGCCCTGAGTGCTGAGCTTATTGAAGGTAAAGGAGTGGAGGGAGGCTGCCAAGGTCTGTCCTCTGTCCCTGGAACTGGAATGTGGGGCTTTGAGCACATTCAGAATCTGCTTGCAGTTTGGGGCCCCAAAGAGCAGGGGTCCTCCCTCACAGCCATGGTGCAGAGGGGTATGATTGTGGTCATTCACAGAACAGAAGAGCAGTCTGAGGTCTTGCAAAGGGTGTACCAATATTATTAAAAAACTCAGGAAGCACCCCAATACCAGACACAGGCTTGGAAAATGAGTTAACAGAAGAAAAGGAATCTAAACATAGTCAATTTCTTTGGTCCCATGGAGAACCAAAATACTCAATCTGAAGATGAGAAAATCTAAGCGTCTGCATCTAAATATTGCAAAAAATATAGATGTTGTGCTCAGGCTACAATAGAGCTCAAAAAGATTTTGAGAATAAAGTAAGCAAGGTAGAAGAAAAATTGGGAAAAGAAATGAGAGAGATGCATGAAAAACATGAAAACAAGTCAGCAGCTTAGTTACAGAGTTCCAAAAAGTACTGAAGAAAATAACATGTTAAAAACCATGTTAGATCAAATGGATAGAAAAGTTCAAAAAGTTATTGAGGAAAATGCATTTGAAAAGCAGAATTGACAAGATGTAAAAGGAAATAAGAAATCTTTCTTATAAAAGCAAATCCTTCAGATGTAGCATGGCATTAAAGGAAGCTAATGACTTTGAGAGAAATCAAGGCAAAATAATACAACACCAAAAGAATGCAAAATTAGAAGAAAATGTGGAATATCACATTGAAAAACAGCTGATCTGGAAAACAGATCTAAGAAAGATACTTTAAAAATTGTTGGGCTCCCTGAAAGTCATAATCAGGAAAAGAGCCTGGCCCTCATTTTTAAAGAATTTCTACAGGAAAATTGCCTTGATATCCCAAAAGTAGAGGGTAAAATGGAAATTGAGAGATTCCACCAATCTCCCCCTGAATGAGATACCCCCCCAAAAATAACCCCCAGGAATATCATAGAAAAATTCTAGAGCTCCCAAGTGAAAGTTAAAATAGTACAAGCAGCTAGAAAGACAAAATTCAAATATCATGGAACTGCAGTCAGGCTCACACAGGACTGAGCCACAACTACATTAAGGGCACATAGGGCCTGGAATATCATATTCCATAAGAAAAAAGAGCTTGAAATGCAACCAAGAATCAACTACGAAGCACAACTGAACATTCTCTTCCCAGGGAAAAGATGCAATTTCAATGAAACAGGAGAGTTTCAAATGTTCCTGTTGAAACAACCAGAGCTGAAAAGAAAGTTTGACCTTCAATTACAGGACACATGTGAATCATAGAGGGGGTGAATGAGAAGGGCCAATTAAGAGGGACTTAATTAGGATGAATTGCATGTTTTAATGCATGGAAAGATGATACTGATAATACTCATATGAACTTTCTCATTTAATAGAGCAGGTAGAAGAAACTTTTATAGATGAGGTACAGGAGAGAGTTGAATTTGAAGATATAATATATTGTAAAAATGGAGTCAGTGGGTGAAAGGGAAATGTACTGGGAGAAAGGAGAGGTAGGATAGGCTAAAATATTTCATGTAAAAGATATTTCATTAGATTTTTCAATGGACAGGAAGGGGGGAAGGTGAGGGGGAATGAAGGAACCTTCAATCTCATCGGAAATGGCTGAGAGAGGAAAAATAGGTTATAGACATCTAGAAGATAAAGGAGAGAGTAGGGACGGGGGGAGAGGAGTGGGGATGTGGGTGATAGAGGAGAGTGTAGATCATAGGAGAAGATAGTCAGATATAACTCATTTTCTTTTTTAATTTTTGCAAGGTGATGGTATTGGATGACTTGTCCTGGACAATGGGACCAGGTGGTTTCTGCATCTCTGGGTTGGGATGTAGGTCCACAGGGCTGGTGCTCTGTTCATTTTGGCACTTGGCTACCCCACAGCACATTTTTGAAGAAGGACAGTGTCAAAGGAGAGAGAAAATGCAATGAATGGTAGTGGTGAGGAATGGATGGAGGGAATTACAATCAGCAAAAGCAACAGTCAAAAATATGGAAATACTACTGTGATGGATTTATGATAAAGAAAGTGATTCACCAGAGACAGAACTGAACACAGCTATCAGAAAACAGACTGAAACACAAACACACACACACACACACACACACACACACACACACACACACAGCCATAAAATATGTTATAGCATATTGCTTTCAAGTTAAAATGTCAAATGTCAGCAATAACATTGATATCATAGTTGGAATTTTTAAAAAGAACAACTACATATGTATAAATTAAACATAATTTAATTCATCTGGAGGTTCTGAAAAAATATTATATCACATCTATGAGGGGGATGAATTTTTGACCAGTGGGAATTAACATACATTTTAAACTGTTTAATGAATGATTTTGATGATATTAAATTAAAATATTTTTGCACTAATATAACCAGTGCTGTCAAAATTAGAAGGAAAGCAGAAAGATAAGAAATAATCTTCACAAAAGAGAGGTCTGATAAAGATCTCCTTTCTAAAATATATAGAGTACTGCCTCAAATTAATTAGGTCACAAATCATTCCACAATTGTATCAAAGGTTATGAATAGACATTTTTCAAATGAAGAAATTAAAGCTATATATAATCATATGAAAAAATGTTCTAAATCATCATTTATTAGAAAAATGCAAGATAAAACAACTCACCTCACATCAATCAGAATGGCCAACATGAGAAAAAAAAAGAAAATTATCAAGGTTGGAGAGGTTATGGGAGGATTTAGACATTGTGGTCTTTCTGGTGGAGTTGTGAACAGATCCAACCATTCTGGACAGTCATATGAAACTATGCTCAAAGAGGAATAAAACTATTCATACCATTTGACCCAGAAATTCCAATTCCAGTTTTATATGCACAAGAAATTATTGAAAAAAGGGAAGTCTTACATGTTCTAAAATATTCATGGCAGTTCTTTTAGTAGTGGCAAAGAATTAGACATTGAAGGGATGTCCATCAATTGAGGAACTGCCAAACAAGTTATGCTACATGATTACTATGGAATATTATTGTTCTATAAGAAAACCATATATTTTAATCTAGAGAAACAAGGAATTACAGTATCTGAAGCTGAGTGAAGGGAGCAGAACCAAGAGAATATTCCACACATTATGAGATAAACATGGATGCAGCTCCTTTCAGTAGTTCAGAGAGCTAGGACAACCTTATTAAACAAGCTATGGACAATGTTATCCCCATGCAGTAGAAAAAACAAAACAAAACAAGCAAAAAATAATCCTTCAGAATCTGAGCCACACTACATTCACTTTGTAAAGAAGTATCTCTTATGTATTGATTTCCTTCAATCCTAATTCCTTATACCAAAAATGTCTAACCTGTAAACATGTATATCACAAATGTATAAGTACAGTATTAAGGTGAGTATTTGTTTCTGGAGGGAGGGGGGAGGGAGGGTGGAAGGAAATTCTGGAACTTAAAAATATCCATATGCATATGGATGAATGTTAAAAAGCTTTCATAACATGTATTTGGAAAAGTAAAAATCAATAAAAAGATGAAAATAACTATGATTCAATGAAAAGTGAGCTAATTATAGGCTGTAAGTCAAGGAAAATTTCAGTGATTTAAGAAAAGACTCTTGATCAAGTGCAGGGAGGAGGTAAGGGATGGCTTTATGAGATTGTGATGTTTGATTGATATCTTGAAAGAAAGGACATATAAATATCTGTAGATTGAAGGGCTCACACATGAATAATGGCAAAGAATTTAGAAAGAATAAAGGATATGTGGATATGTGGATAAATCAGAATAGTATGACCAAGTTGCAGCAGAACAAAAGGAAGAAAAGAAGAAATAAAACTAGAAAAGTAAGTCAGATCTAGATTGTAAAAGGTCTTGAATGTCACAACCTTAGTTTATTCATTCTTAGAAAGGGAATGGAATATCACTGGATATATTGGAAGAGAGGAATAACATGATAGTATAATTATGTTAGAAAGACTGTTTAAGCAGTATTATAAAGAAAAGGCTAAAAATGAAGGTCAGTTAGAATGCAGTTACAGTCATAACAATATCAAGTGATAAGAACCTACATCATAATGGAGGTGATGGGGTAGAGAGGTGAAAATGAATACAAAAGATATTATAAAATTTGAAAAGCCTTGGCAATAAATTGAATGGAGTGGGAGAGGAAGAGATAAGTGTTAAAAATGATTCTAAGCTTAGGGGCCTTTTTTGATATAAATCAAAATAGTGAAATTAAGTGCTGGGCAGTCAAGGAGTTTCCAAACAATAAATGAGGATGTTTGATTTGGATATGTCATAAATGAGGCATAGTCAGGAAATTCTTGCAATTATATCCATCTGATATTTGGAAATACAGAAATAGAATGATGTTGAAAACTTCGGGATGGTGGAAGTTACATTTTTGATAGTCATTTGCACAAAAGTAGATAATTTCACTGAGATGTAGTGTAATATGAGCAAGAGTAGATTGCATAATATTTAAGGGTTATAGGTAGAAATAAGGTCTATTGAGAAAGAGTCTGGGTGGTGATGTAAAGTGCATCCAGACTGGGAGGTAGGAACCCCGACTCTGCAGTTGAGCATCAGAGGTAAGAGATAAGTTGGGTGGGGACTTGGACCCGAAGTCAGAGGAGGGGAGAGGAACAGGGCCAGGGCATGAGTGGGAACCCCAGGAGGGTGGGGGGAGGAGAGCCGGCTCTGCTTCCCCCAAGGCCAGCTGACCCAGGCTCTTGGAACCTGGGCACGAGTGAAGCACTACTTTCAATGGAATCCCATTCTCTCCAAGGTCCATCCGGACCACTCTTCGAGAGCCAGTACTGCCCAGTATACGCTTATTGACTTGGCCCCTTCCGTGAGGTTGGGAGGTGGTCAGCCAGAGACACATTCTTGGGCTGCTTCTGAGACTCAGATACCTCAGAGATCCAAAGAAGCAGAACTCCACAATGCCCTCAACTCGACAGGTCCAAAGCATGAATTGTACAAAACCACCAAGCAGGGGCAGATGAAGACTAAGGATGCTGATATTAAGAACACTAAAAAGAGCTACAAACCTTTAAGTCAACAATGAGCTGAGGAAGAACTCAAGGAGAAGAATCAACTGTTAGAGCCAGCTAACAAGCATTTGCATGTGAAACTAACTGAAAGACAGGAAGAGGTGAAGGTCCTGACTGAAGGGATGGAATTGATGGAGAAATCTCAGGATAGCTTCTTGACAGTTTTGGAGAATTGCAATATTGATCCAGACAAAGAGATCCTGGGAAACCTGCAAGAAACAATGAAAAGGGAAATGGAGTCTTTGTTGGTCTTTGAAAAACTGAAAGATCAACTGAAACATTTTAAGCAGAAAGCTACAAAGAGAAAAGAGGACTTACAGGTATTGAAAGCTAAATTGAAGATAGATGAAGAGGAAAGAGCTCGAATCCTAGAAAAACAGGAAGCATTCAACAATGAAAAAGAAGAACTCACAATCACCTTTGAGGGAATGAAATAAATGTTAGCAATTCCTTAAGATCAGGTCAAACTAAAAGAACATTTCCTTAAATTTTCCTAAGATAGAACTTCCCTTATTCTCCCAACTAAAATATGATCAGAAGCAAAACTGGAATAATCTAAGTTTGTATTGAGAAATATTCCTGCCATAGAAACTTATGTTGTCCAAGCAATCAGATATGTGAATCATCTGTTGGTAGATAACCTTAAGATCCAACTAGGAGAACTAGACCTTTGGTTGCCTTCCTGTAATAACAATTCAGCTTGAGGGCAGAATCAGGAATTGAAATGACTTATCAGAATATTCAAGAAGTGTCCTTCCCATACTGGGTACTGGAAATTTGAAATGTTAAATTGTTTGTAGAGATGTCCTTAAAAGAAGAGGGGAGGAATGCAGGTAGATGACTAATATCTTTCTGAAATAACTGAATAGAATAATAAGACTTTGAATGATTCTTTATTGTGATCATTTTGGCCCAACTCACCTGGTGTTTGGATTTGTTTGTTTGTTTATTCATTCATTTATTTAATCATTCATTCATTCATTTATATTTATTTATTTATTTACAAAATACTTCTATAAATAAAATGACAATTTTTTATACTAGCACAAAAATAAAAAGGGCCTATCAAAAGAAATGAGTAATCAAAAAGTTAAGAGAATAAACAGAGTGTAGCATTATAGAAGTCAAGGAAGAAAAATGGCAAAAAGAGTTGGTCTAGAATATCAAATGTGGAAGAAAGTTCAAGAAGGATGAAGATAAAAAAGAAGATGTTGTCTTTAGTGATAAAGATTACCTTGATTACCTTGTAGTAGTAGTAGTAGTAGTAGTAGTAGTAGTAGTAGTAGTAGTAGTAGTAGTAGTAGCAACAATGAAGAAGCAAGGAAAATAGATTTCATTGAATTATAAAATAGGTATTTAGAAAGTAGACTTAAGTAACCAGAGATTCTTCCTAGAAGTTTTGTGATGAAAATGAAGAGATTTTAATGATGATAAAAGATATTTTTATTTTATTGCTATTAGAGTAAGAGAGATATGAATATTTTATAGGGTGAAAGGAAAAGTCTGGTAAACAAAGAAAAATTAGATACCTGTGTTTCTTCTGACTAGAAAGTCTTGAACATAGGGACTGCTTCCCTCTTACCCTTGCATATAAAGTCTGGCACATTGCCCACACACTTAATAACTGCTTATTGATTGATTGGTGAGAGTTGGGGGAGTTTGATAGAGCATTTCTAGAGGATACAGGAAACAATGGAATTAAGTAAACAGGTGAAGGGGTTAATTTTGTCAAGGTAAAGGACTACCTCATTCTCTTGAGAAAGGAGAGAAAGAGTAATGATGGATGAATGCATTGAGTGGTTGACGAAAGGAGGAAGGTGATGAGGCAGTGTATGAAGGATGAACTTAATTTTCTACACAGAGTATAAGGTCTTTTGCTGAACCACAAGAAAGGTGAAGGTCAGAGCAGCTGATACTGTCTGGAATAAACAGAGAGGAGTAAGACAGAAGCACTAAGATGAATAAAAGAATTGCCATATTGGGGGGCGGCTAGGTGGTGTAGTGGATAAAGCACTGGCCTTGGAGTCAGGAATAACTGGGTTCAAATCTGGTCTCAGACACTTAATAATTACTTAGCTGTGTGGCCTTTGGCAAGCCACTTAACCCCATCTGCCTTGCAAAAAAAAAAAAAAAAAACAACCTAAGAGTTGCCAAATCTTACAGAGGGCCCAGTTCAGATTAGTGAGTATAATTTTATAATGAACTTAGCTAGCATGTTCTTTAGTTCTTCTTTCAAATTGTTTTCTTGTTCAGAATAGGAGCAGAGAACTAAGGACAAGGCAGGCCTAAAGGATAAAAGGTCAAGATGGTAAGAGAAAGGAGAGATGAAGTGAAGACTTTTTTTTAGTGGCTAATAATATGGTCAAGACTGAAAAGGCTTATGAAATTTTTTTCAATATCCATCCACAAAATCCTTTCTACAACATAAAGTTTAGACCAAATAAATCAGATTATTTCCAATCTCCTTTATTGTCAATACCTACAAGTTGCTGATTTAGTGTTTAAGTGGGATATGGGATATTCATATCACAATCAAAATTAATACTCAGTTGCCAGTCAAGGAAGTATTTACTGTGACTTCTCTCCCTCTACCCCCCACCAAAAAAAAATCTCACTTTACCTTCACTTTTTCCTTCCTTTTTCCTTGATATAATAACACATTTTGTAGCAAAGACTTATCAAAACAACAAAGTAATAATGAATCTTATCAAACAATGATGAAAATCTCATATACAGTAATTTTTCATGATATAAGCATGTATCTCCCATACCAGAAATAATATTACAATTCAACTATTCACCTCTAACTTTGAAATATCTTCTGGTAGAGAAAATGTGTTCTATTGAACTTTTTTTTCAAAATTTGATGCATATTCTGATTAAATATATGACTAATTTTGTGTTTTAATCATATATTTTTCCTTTAAAAATCATAGATTACACATGTGCTATGATAAATAATGAGAATATATAATACACTAAGACAGATGTATCAAATACCCAGCCATTTATTTACTTATTTCCTACAATATGCCAGAGTGCAGCCAAATAAATATTAAAATGTAACTCTGAAATATTTAACATAAGTAAATAATACAATAAAGCATGGCTATATTATATATGTTAAAACTAAGTCATATAAAAATTTCAGAGATCCTTATTTTGGATGAGTGGTTCTCTGAGTTTGTCACTACTGTAATAAGAGACAATTTCTCACCTCAATTAGCTTTCAATGTGATGAAAGATGTACATAAATACCTATAATATGATATGGATAATTTAGTCACTGTCTAAAGCATAATTCCAAACTCCCTTTTGGAGAATGGACCAAATTACAGTTATACCAATATTGTGTTAATGTTTTTGTTATTCCATACTTTCACAATAGTGACTAATTTTATCTGCTTTTATGTTTGTCAGACTTCTATGTATGGTGAAATGAAATTCCAATTTGTTTTGATTTTCTTTTATTATACTATGAGTGATGTGAAACAATATTTCCCTGTGCTATATGATTATGATAGTTTGCAATTCTTTTCAAATCTATGTTGTCCTATTCTTTGATCACTTAAATATTACAGAATGATTCTTGGTATGTATCTGTGGTCTTTATCAACATATCTTAAACATCAGTCCCTTATCAGGGCCTTTTGGTGGAAGTGTGTTTTCCTGATCAAAAAACTTCTCATTTTACTGTCATTGTTTGACTTTGTTATTGCAGCAGATTCTCTCTTCTGTCTGTTGACTGTCGCTTTGTCTCTCTGGAATTCTAATTGCTACTGTTTCCCCCCTCTCTTTTTCCCTTTCTCTTTTTCTCTCTTCTCTTTTCTGATAAGTTCTTTAATACTAACATCATATACTTATTTTGATCTTGTTATGGCTTATAATATAACATTTTTATCTTAGCAGTTTTTCCTGAGTTCTTGTCAAATAGGAAATAATTTTATTTAGTTTTTCTCTAATTTACATTTTTAGCCTCATGAAATATTGAACTATTGAACCCAACTGTTTCTGATTCTTTATTATCTAATCTGTTGCACTGATCTAATTGCACATTTTATTCAGTGTGTGAGACTGTATTTAAACTCTGTTCTTCCAAACTCCAAATTTAGTGCTTTTCTTTATGTCAGTTCTTTAACCTAAGTGGTACAAGAGAAGTTGTGATAAGCAGTAAATTGTCAACCTCAGACTCAGGAATAATAGAGTTGAAGACCTGTCACTTCCTTTCGCATACCAGGTTTGTGACCTCACTGTCCCAAGAATGTCTCCAGAAACTGCTTAAAACAGGTGAATAGTAGCATTTTTAGACAGAGCTTCTCCATTGAGAAGAATTGACATGCCAAGAAAGAAATTGAGATTCTTCCATGTTTAAAATAAGATTATTGCCAATTTATACTGTTCCCTATCTACTTTGGGTATAACTATTTGCATGTTTTTCCCCAGAAGTCTGTGAACCATATGCAAGAAAAACTATTTTAATTCTTGCTGTCTTTTAGCTGTTCCTGTGTCTTGTTATTTTCTCTAATTCTACATAACATCATCATCATCATTAGGCTTTCTTTGTTTCCTTAGCATTTATGGGCTTCATGTTATACAGTATTATTATTATTATTATTATTATTATTATTATTATTGAATTACTTCCTTTCCCATTCTCTACTGTCCAGTTGTTTAATTTTTCTTGCCATCACTCCCACGTTAAATTGTAGCCTCAATCTTCCTGCCTTAATATTGGCTATCCTCCATTATTAGAATGCACTCCATTATCATCTTCACTGTATTGATTCTCTTACTTAAAGATCTGACTAGAGTAGCATTTTTTATACAAAACTGCTTTTTTACTTTCCCAACTATTAATTCTTCCCTCCCTATCTAGTTTGCATTTAGTATATTTATTTAGTATATGATTAAAAGTATTCCTTCCTTCTTCCCTCCCTCCTTTCCTATCTTCTTTCCTTCTTTCCCTCTCTTTCTCTCTTTTTCTTCCTCCCTCCTCTCCCTCCCTTCTGTCACTGTCCAAAAAATAAATCATATATCATCTTCTTGAGGTTATAATCCTCCAGACTGAAGGACAAACAATAACAGGAACATAAATATGCATTTTCTTTTCTTATGGACAATAAGTTCCATTAGATTAGATACTATGTCATTTTGCTGTAGGATCCCCTGTGTTTATCACAGTGTCTGTGACTGTTTCTAAAATTTCTCCAGATGTCTTGGGGCTTTCAGACTAGATATCTTTTTTCTAAATAATTTAATGCTCTTTTGGTTTTTTTTTTCAATTTCAAGGAAAGATTTGCTACATTCAACTTTTTGGAATCTTTTGCATTTCACATTTTACTACTTCCCTCTCTTCCCTTCCATCTCCCTATGAGAGGGATCTGATATAGGTTATACACATGAAAAATTATGTTTAGCATGTTTCTATATTAATAATATTGTGAAAGAAGAATCAGAACTAAGGGGGGAATGATAAAGATGTTTAAAAAGGTAAAACAAGTTTAAAAAAGTAAAAATTTTATGCTTTGCTCTGTATTCAGACTACATAGTTTTTGCTCTGGATAAGCATGACATTTTCCATCAAAAGTCATTTTAAAATTTTCCTTGGTCACTGAATTACTCAGAAAAGTCACACAATGCTGCTACTAATGTGAACAATATTCTGGTTCTGCAGGAACCATTCAGCATCAATTCATGCAAGTCTTTCCATGATTTTCTGATGTCTACCTGTTCATCATCTCTTATAGAACAATAGTAAGAAAAAACATTTTTATACCAAAAATTTTCCATCTACATCCCTATTAATTGGCATCCCCTAATTTTCAATTATTTGCCACTACAAAAAAGATATGCTATAAATATTTTTGTAACTTGGTTATTTTTTCCCTTTTGTATGATCTCTTTGATATATAGGCCTAGTAGTATTAGTATTAGTAGTAGTAGTACTAGTAGTAGTAGTAGTAGTAGTAGTAGTAGTAGTATTGCTGAATTGAAGGATAAGCACAGTTTTATTGCCCTTTGGACATAGTTTTGAATCTCTTCCTAGTCAGATTGGTTCATGACTCCATTAACAAGGCATTTACTATACCAGTTCAAGAAATATGCCTTAAATCTAAATTTGGCTTTCATTGACTGGATAATAAAAATAATAATTCCCAGTCCAAGTCTATTTTTTTTTATTGTTTAGGCTTTGATGTGCTCAGTGATACACTCAATGAGGTGTAAATGGCAATTGTTTCAGTTTTAAACAGAAAACTTGAGAGTCCTCCCCTAAGAATTGATTGATAAGGGCATGCCATGGTGGCAGTGTCTCCCATGTCACACAATTAATTCCAAAGTTCTCAAGAGAGACTGTGAGTATTCTTGTATCACTTTTTCTGACCACCATGTGAGAACTTATATGAATTCTCCATAATATAATCTATTTTGGCAAACTTAAATTTGCCATTCCAGCCCATCAGAGATGTGCTATCTATAGTAGCATTTAAATGCTTGACAGATGAGTTGGAGAATGATCTCAGTGTCTGCTGTCTTAACCAGCTAGATTATCTTCAGAATTTTCCAAAAAAAGATTTCAAATGAAAATCATTGCGTTTCTTCGCATGGCACTGGTAGACTGTGAGATCTCACAGGCATACAACAATGAACTCAGCACCATTGGCTCTGTACATCTTCAGTTTGGTGGTCTGTTTATCTAATACTTCTCACCCACAATTTTCTTCAGGGTCTCCAAAATACTAAACTAACTATGACAATGAAAAGTATGAAACTCATTTTCAGTGTGTACAGCTCTAGAAAGGTCAAGGTACTGTCAAGATAAATGAACTTATACACAGTATTCAAAACTCCATTTGCTTTAATCAGTATTTCACATGTGGATGGTGTGGTGCTGGATGATGAAGCATATGTATTTCTTAGTTTTAATTGTCAACCCAATATTAGTACAAAAAACAAAGATTGACCCATACTTTGTTCTATCTCAGCTTCAGAGGCTGCATTGAGTCCACAGTCATTTGCAAACAAAAAAATCACACAGAATCCCTCCCTTTACATTAATCTTAGCATATAGCCTTGTCAGGTTGAAGAATTTACCATCAGTGAAATAGCTAACACAGATGCTGTGTTTGTCCTCATTGAAGGCATTTGCAACCTGGCTGAAAATATCATGCTAAAAGGCACAAGAGAAAGTATGCAGTTCTATTTTACTCCATTGGTGCTTAGGAAAGTTTAAGAACAATATAAATTACAAGAATAAAATTGATATTTAATATTAATGAACTTCTCCAGGCAATGAAAATTTAAAAATTTTTTATTTATTTTTGAATCTTACAATTCCCCCCCCCCCCAATCTCACTGCCCTCTCCCAATCCCCTACTGAAGGCAATCCATTAGTCTTTACATTGTTCCCATAATGTACATTGATCTAAATTGAATGTGTTGAAACAGCAATCATATCCTGAAAAAAAAGTAAAATACAAGAGATGCAAAATTATATAATAACTCTTTTTTTTAATTAAAGGTAATAATCTTTGGTATTTGTTCAAACTCCACAATTTTTTCTCTGGATATAGGTGGTATTCTCCATTTCATATACCCCAAAATTATCCCTGATTATTATTGTTCTCATGAAATGAGCAAGTCCATTAAGACTGCTCACCAACCCCATCTTACTGTTGTGCTGAAAAATGTTCTGTTTCTGCTCACCTAGCTCAGCATCATTTCATGCAAATCCCTCCATACTTCTCTAAATTCCCATCCCTACTGGTTTCCTAATAATACAATAGTGTTTCATACAATACATACACAATAATTTGTTCAGCCATTCACCAATTGATGGACAACCACTCTATTTCCAATTTTTTTGCTAGCACAAACAGAGCTGCTATGAATATTGTTATACCAGTGATTATTTTGTCATTTTTCATGATCTCTTCAGGGTACAGACCCAATAGTGGTATTGAATACACATTTTATTACCAATTACATTCCAGAAAGGTTGGATGAATTCACAGCTCCACCAACAATGCACTTGTGTCCCAGATTTCCCAAATCCCTTCCATTGATCATTTCTGGTCATATTAGCCAGTCTATGAGGTGTTAGGTGGTACCTCAGAGATGCTTTAATTTGCATTTCTCTAATAAGTAATGATTTAGAGCAATTTTTCATAAGACTATAGATTGCTTTGATTTCCTCATCTGAAAATTGCCTCTGCATATCGTTTGACTATTTGTCAATTGGAGAATGGATTGATATTTTTAGAAATTTGATGAAGTTCTCTCTATATATATTTTAGAAATTAGTCCTTTGTCAGAAATACAAGCTGTAAAAATTATTTTCCATTTTCCTACATTTCTTTTGATCTTGTTTACAGTGGTTTTGTCTGTGCAGAAGCTGCCACATAGCACATTTTTGAAGAAGGACTAATTGAAAGTAGCAAGAAAATGTAATAGATGGTAGTGGGGATTAATGGATGGAGGGAATTACAATAAGCAACAACAACTGTGGGAAAATATGGAAGTAACTTCTATGATGGACTTATGGTAAAGAATGTGAACCAATAAACACAGAGCTGGTGGTATCAGAACACACACACACTGAAACACATTTTTTCCTCTTTCTTTTACTTTATTTCTTATGAAGTTCTATATTTTTGTGGGGGGAAGGGAATTATATTTACTTTTAAACAAGAATATTTTAGTAGTGTGTAAATATATTTAGGAAAATAAAAAAATTATAAAAGAATATGCTAGGACTGTTAATCAAATGATTAATTATGTGGGAAAATGAGGTTATTTAGATTTTTAGATTCCAATTAGTTCTAGGTTTATCTATCCCTGGTCCATTATTGCATGTGATTTTGATTTTATGGCCTTATGATCTGAGAAATATATATTCACTATTTCTGCCTTTCTGCATTTGATTATTAGGGTTTTATGCCTTGGTACATGGTCAAATATGTGTAAATGCCATGTACTGCAAATATATATAATTTCAAATCCATTCAAATTTTCCAAAGGTCTATCAATGACTAGGTTTTCTAACATTCTATTTACATCCTTAACATGCTTTCTGTTTATTTTATCATTAGATTTATCTACACCAGTAGAGTTTTGTTGTCTATGTCTTCTGTAATTCATTCAACTTCTCTTCTAAGAATTTGGTTGCTATAACACTTGGTGCATACATGTTTAGTATTGAAATTACATCATTGTCTATAGTACATTTTAGGAGGATATAGTTTCCTTCCTTATCTCTTTTAATGAGTTCTGTTTTTGCTGCTTCTTTCTCTAAGGATTGTTAACCCTACTTTTTTCACTTCAGCTGAAGCAAAATATATTTTGCTTCAACCTTTTACCTTTACTCTGTATGTATATCTCTGCATCAAATGAGTTTCTTGCAAGCAGCACATTGTAGAATTCTGGTTTTTAATCCAGTCTGCTGTTTGCTCACATTTTATGGGAGAATCCATCCCATTCACATGCAATGTTATAAGTACTAATTCTTTATTGTCCTCTATACTATCTTCCCTCTGTTTATATTTCCCCCCTTTTTCTCACTTTATCCATATTCTCCATTACTTTGTTTCTGATTATCACAATCTTTAGTGTGGTTGCCCCCTTGTATCCAACTCCCCTCCCCCTTCTTTCCCCATTCTTTTACCCCTTCTTCCTTCTATCAGTTCCTTTTTTCCTCCCCCTCCCCATTTACATTTTAATACTTGAAAGGTAGGAAAGTTTCTCAACTTAACTGAATGTGTGTATGTCAACTTTATACATAATTTGATGAAAGTAAGATTCAGGCAGTCTCACCTCCTTTATTGCAGTAGGTCCTTTGTACCTCATAATGTAATATGACTCATCCCATTCAATCTCTCCCATCCTCATGTCTTTTTGCTGTTCCCCCCTTATTAAGGAGATATTGGTTTTAAATCATTCTATCAGAGTCACAGATATGTCATAAGTGTCTTTCACTTCTGGCTAAGGATATTCTCTCTAATAGAGTTACAGTTCTCAAGAGTTATGAGAATCTTTCTCTCAGATAGGGATATAGCCAGTTTCTTCTTATTGAATCACAGTTTATTTTTTTACTTTACTATCTTTTTTTTAACCTTTTCATGTGTCTCTTGAGTCTCCTGTGTAATGTCCAAATTTTCTATTTAGGTCTGGTCTTTTCATCAGGAAGAGTTGGAAGTCTCTTGTTTTGTTAACTGTTCATCTTTTCCCCTGGAAGAGAAGACTCTGTTTTGCCAGATATTGAATTCTTGACTGCATTCCCAGGGCCTTTGGTCTTTGGAATATGTCATTACAGGACCTTCAATCCCTTAATGTTAATGCACACAGGTCATTTGTATACCTTATTGTGGCTTCTTGCTATTTAATTTATTTCTTTCTGACTGCTTGCAGGATCTTTTCTTTTATCTGAAAATTCTGAAATTTGGCCAGAATATTCCTTGATTTTTCATTTGGGGATCCATTTTTGCAGGGGATCAATGTATTGTTTCAATAATTATTTTGTCCTCTGGTTCCATATCAGGATAATTTTTCATCATTAAATCCTTTACTTTTAAATCCATGCTTTTTTCCCCTCTTCAATGTTTTCAAGAAGCACAATGATTCTTACGTTGTTT
This sequence comes from Macrotis lagotis, assembly GCF_037893015.1. Taxonomy (NCBI): domain Eukaryota; kingdom Metazoa; phylum Chordata; class Mammalia; order Peramelemorphia; family Peramelidae; genus Macrotis; species Macrotis lagotis. The sequence goes on from NC_133661.1 coordinate 232,455,147, forward strand.
CTCCTGGTTCTATTCTCAAGGTTAGTGGTTTTTCTGATGAGGTATTTTACATTTCCTTCTATTTGTTCAATTTTTTGAGTTTGTTTAAAAAATTCTTGTTATCTCATGAAGGTATTAGTTTCTACAGGTTCCATTCCTGTTTTTAGAGAAGAATTTTCTTCATTTACCTTTTTCAAATACTTTTCCAATTGGATAATACTATTTTAGAAGTAATTTTTGACTTGACCAAGTGTAGTTTTGAATTATTTTCTTTTTGCATTTGCCTAATTGAGGATTTGAGATAATTACTTTATTTTTGTATTTGTTCAATTAAATTTTACAAGGATTTGTTTTCTTTTTTTAAAGATTTTATTCATTTTTAGTTTTACATTTTTCCCCTAATCTCCCACCACAAAAGGCAGTCTGCTATTCTTTACAGTTTTTCCATGGCATACATTGATCTAAGTTCAATTTGATGAGCAAGAATTCATATGCTTAAGGAAGAAAAATAAAGTATAGGAGATATCAGGATTATATAATAAGATAACATGATTTTTTTTCTAAATTAAAGGTAATAGACTTTGGTCTTTGTTCAAGCTCCATGATTCTTTCTATGGGTACAGATGGCATTCTCCATCACAGATACCTCAAAATTATCCCTGGTTGTTGTACTAAGGCAATGAGTAAGTCCATAAAGGATGGTTACAACCTCATGTTGCTGTTAGGGTGTACAACGTTTTTCTGGTTCTGCTCATCTAGTTTAACATCAGTTCATGCAAATCCTTCCAGGCTTTCCTGAATTGCCATCCTTCCTGGTTTCTATTAAAACAATGATATTCCATTACTTACATATACCACAGTTGGTTAAGCCATTCCCCAATTGAAGAACATTTACATAATTTCTAACTCTTTGCCACCACAAATAGGGCTGCTATTTATTTTTGTACAAGTGATGTTTTTGCCTTTTTTCATAATCTCTTCAGGGTATAGACTCAGTAGGGATATTGCTGGATCAAAGGGTATGTAGACTTTTGTTGCCCTTTGTGTGTAATAAGGATAAGTTTTCTTGTTGCAAGATGTCAATTTTCTCTTGCAAGGTGTTAATTTTTTTCTTGGGTTTCTTTCCCCAATTTGTCCAATTGATTTTTTAAACTCCTTCCTGATTTCTTTTGGGTAGTCTCTCTGGGCTGGAGACCAATTCATATTTCCCTCAGGAGTTCGAGATTTCTCTGCGATAGCATCTCTTCCTTCAAAGTAGTTTTCAATGTGTCCCCCCTTACACTGGCCTTTCTTCATTTTCCTAGGATCTCATGGTGGAGGAGGGGCTGGCTCACAGAGATTTGCTTTTGAAAATTCTAGAGTCTTTGCTCACTAGGTTTAGTAACTCCAAGAGGGCTGGCCAGTAGATGGGTGCTGTTTACTTTCTCTGGAGTGTCAGTGGTATTTACTTGAGTCCCTTTCCCTATGCCTAGATGGGTTAGGGGGATCAGCAGGGTTTAAATTATCATTGAGCATTGTGGGCTTGGCCTTGGTGTGAAAATGTTAATCTCCCTTTCAGCTGAGGGAGCTCTGTTGCCAATGCCTGAGCCTGGGCGTGCGGGTGCTGTTACTGTGTTTGTTCTGGGAAGAGGGCTTTGCTAAATGTACAGAGCTCATTCCCAGAGAAGAATGATTTCCAGCCACACTCTGCAACTGTCCCATGCTGGAATTCGCCCTCCTGCCCCACTGGGGCTCCCCAGACCTCTTCTTCCACAGCCCAAATCTCTGCAATTAAGACTGGTCCTCTGGCTTCACCCCACTCTTGCACCTGGGCTGGCTCTCTATTTTCTGATCTTGGCTTACCCACAGTCCCCCTAAAACAGAGCTAGTTGTTAGATGTTCTTCTTATAGCTTTTCTTTCTGGGTTTTGTTGATCAAATTTCTGTTAAGAGGTTTCTCTCATATTATTTCTGAGGGGAAATCAGGAAGCTGTCTTCTCTCCACCATCTTGGTCAGAAGTCTCACACCAAATTTATGTAATTGTCTTTATTCCTTCATGTCTGATAGTAGGAAAGGACTTGATCATATCTCTGTTCTGCTTCAGGCATTTATCTTGTAGGTCTCTTGAAGTAAATACCATATCAACTATTCCCTGTCCCTTTCTGAGAGCACACTCTTTGGTAGATGACTTTAGTTAGGGAGAAACTGAATGCAACCTGAGGTAAATAGTCAGTGGCTCCAGCAATGATTCATGATGATCTATTGTGGATACTTTGGAAGTTTTCAACCCATCTCTCCAGGATCATGTGCCTAACACTGATCAATATGATTACATCAACACTGAGGGATTGAGATGCACCATAGCTTTTTGGTCCATAAATAGCCTTCAGTCCTATGATAAAAGTGTTTTGAATTGTTACTATCTGCAAAAAACTTAATTTCATCTGCCTTCTCACTGAGTCAAGAATCTTAAAATCTCTCTATGCTGTGCTTATATTTTACTTCTGATGGAATTAAACAAATATGGTTTTCTTAGAAATAAATTATCTCTCTGGTAAACCCTGAGGAGTTTTCATTTTCCATTTAGCAACTTCTGTATTTCTCCTTTGTTTTCATCAAACCAGTCTTGATGTTTGAGAATGACTGACCCACATGAGCAAATGCAGAGCTCTACACCAGGTCTCTGCAAACTTCCTACCCTTTTTCTGTTCCATTGTTGTCAACTGTGTGTTGACTCAACTTTCAGCCCAAGTTAGTGATAAACTATTCCAGGTCAGGGAACCACTATAATCTTTTGACATTAATTCTTTTGGTAGCCATTTTGCCGGCCTCCATTTCTGTTGAATGTGTATATTTAGCTTGGATAGAATAGTCCAGCATTCTGCAAAAATATTTCCTTCATTAATCTCACATACTGTCTTTCTCTTTTCCTTGTAATCACATGACCAAGTAATGCCAATATCTTCTGTGAAGGTGTATCCACAACATTTTATTGGATTTTGGTAAGCAGAAGACAGGATTGGGGATGAATAAGTCATAAGATATAAAAGTCTTCAGTAGTAAGTGGTCGGTGTAGTTGATGTTTCCAACTACATTCCTGCCAAGGACTCCCTACTTTGTCTGGTATTTTGAGATTTTCTAGCATTACAGTCATCCAGAATTATAAGCTTGTCCTCTTTAAGTACATTGGTATAACGGCCCCCAGGTCTTCATAAAACTTTTCTTTTACTTCATCAAGTTTCATCATGGTGGGAGCAGAGTCACTGATGATGGCAAGATGGTATTGTCCTGCAAAGTGGCAATTACATTATCCTGAGGCTGTTGTTAATTCCTTTGGGTAGGAATACAAGCCTGTTCACTAGATTAGTTCTGATTGCAAAACCTACACCAGCTTCATGACTCCCTTCATGGTGACCAATCCAGAAAAAATTATATTCATTTCCAATTTCAGTAAGCTGGCCTTCATTTACCAGCACTGGTTCAAACAGGGCTGTTATTTGGATGAGATACCAGCTGAGTTGTTACATAATAAGAGGTTCTTTTATTTCAGGTCTACTGGGTTTTATGTTGTCTAAAAAGTGTGTGTACGGTCCCATATACTGATAGTGAGCAGAATCATCTTTGCAGAAGTTCTTGTCCTTTTTCTTGTGTATGTGCTTCAAATGACAGGATGAGAGTCCTACTTTCCATGGTGATCAGGCTGACACTGGGTAAGGAGACAATTTTAGAGCACCTTTTTCTAGCCCCTTCCTCATACCAGGGCATAC